>NC_061515.1:1065000-1080000 GCF_022379125.1 Scophthalmus maximus
AATGAAGCACAACATGATGTGATAGTTTACACGGCTGCAGATTAATCTGTCGATTATTTTCTCGATTAGTTGTTTGGTCCAAGAAATGTCATAAAATGTTGACCGTGTTTCCCAAAACCCCCAGATGATGAGCCTAATATTTAGTTTACTGTCATAGAGCAAAGAAACCAGAAAATATTCATATTGAAGAAGCTGAAATCAGAGAATTTATTTCCTAAATACTTGAACCGATTAATCGATTATCAAAATAGTTGGCGATTCATTTGATAGTCGGTTACTAATCAGTGAACTGTTGCAGCTCTAGAGAAATACTGTACATGAAACACATACTGAACCTTAAAAGCAGTGGAGTTTAATTTGTTTATTATAATATACTGTGTAGAGTTATTACGTTTTTATTGAGAAGTTACCTCTCATGATATAACAACCTTGAGAAATGTAATACTGCAATCTGTGTGGCATAATGTTATAATGGACGAGTATCTCATCTTATCTTATCTCAGCCTCCTTCACTTGACATGTATGAGAGCATCCTGGATTATAGAGCTGTCAATGACTATTTATCTGTAGACACACACACACACACCCACACACACACACACACACACACACACACACACACACACACACACCCCCACACACACACACACACCCACACCCACACACACACACACACACACACACACACACACACACACACACACACACACACACACACACACACACACACACACCCACACACACACCCACACACACACACACACACACACACACACACACACACCCACACACACACACACACACACACACACACCCACACACACACACACACACACACACACACACCCCCACACACCCCCCCACACACACACACACACACACACACACACACACACACACACACACACACACACACACCCACACACCCACACACCCACACACACACACACACACACCCCCACACACACACCCACACACACACCCACACACACACCCACACACACACCCCCCCACACACACACACCCACACACACACGAGGGGAGTTGATCAAAGCCCTCTTTCATTCCAGCTCCACACTGTGTCCTAAGCTCAGGCCTCCATCACTGCCGGAGAACTCGCTCCTTCACCGAGCACTAAACCGAACTTCATGTGGCAGTTGTTTCTATCTGATGGCCTCACTTTTTTTCTCCCTGAATAATTTTGCAGTTCTACTTCTAACTTTTTCCCTGTTCGATTTAAAATAAACGCTGAGTTTGGAAAACCACTTTTTTAGAGAACTGGCCAAAAGAGCAGCGTGAAAAGTTTCAGGAAATCAATATGAAATCAGGCAACAGATGAAAAGCGTTGGAGACAGATATATGGAAGTTCAACATGTGGGCACATTGTATCAAAGACTTAATGATGCGTCTCTGACCGAACAAGTTAATCCTGCTCCACCCGGCGTCTCCTCGTGGTCTGACCGACTCTCACCACAGACACCGCGAATGTTGAAGTTAATGAAAAACGGTTAAACTATTTCATCACGTCATCTCAGTTCACACATTTACATTTCCTCAAAAACAAAGGATAATAATTTCACATAAATTATGAATAATTGGACAGTGAAGACTTTTTTTACATCAACCCTTGAACTGAAACAATATAGAAATATCTTTGTAAAATGACAACTGTATATTTGTGTATTTTTACGATGATATAATTAAGAATTGATTGCAAACACTGACCGTGAGTGATGGGATGTTATTTAGTAACTTATGGATTCCATCAGCTGAGCATTAGGATATATTGTATGTTTAATACGACCATCTTCGTGAGCAATATCAAAGCTGTGAATTCATGAACTTTTTTTACCAAACTGTTCTGGGTGTGACATTGTGAGTATGTGTCGGCTGGACATGAGTGATATGGATGTTTATGAAAAAATAAATTGACAACTCACAAACTGTGTTTGACGACTTGGCACAACTCTTAATTAAAACATGATATGCAGAAACTTAAAACAGCTGAAGTCATATCCACAAAACATCCAACATCTGCTGCGATCTTCACACACATTCATCCCACTTCTCCTTGTAAACTCTGTTTTAATGTTTTAAATGACTTGTCACAGATGCACAGTGTTAGATATGTTGAACCAATGTGGGGGAAGATGATATTTGTTCTTTGACAAAGCTCTTCAGTCTTGGAGGGAACTCTATAATCATCCATCCCTCAATGGGGCTGCATTTATTTAGATTCCTGACATTTCAGCGGGTGGCACGGTGGTGTAGTGGTCAGCACGTTCGCCTCACAGCAAGAAGGTTCTGGGTTCGAGTCCCGGTTCAAACCAACCGGGGCCTTTCTGTGTTTGGATGTTCTCCCATGTTCTCTCCGGGTTCCCCGGCTTCCTCCCACAGTCCAAAGACAAGCGGTAGACGATGGATGGACATTCACCATCCCACACGACCGGATGGGGCTCTGAGCTTCACCTTCACATCACAACTTCTACCACACACACACTCTTATAGCTTCTAACGCGCCTGGTGGGGAAGCTGCAGACTGGTGTGTCTGTGTGACTTCCTGGTCCGGTTGCTCGTGCCCCCCCCGCGGTCGCTCGGAGCAGTGCGTCCTGCCGGCCGACAGGAGGCGTGTCTCCCCCTCCGGCCGGAGCAGCAGCGGCGCGGCACCAGATGCGAGTGTCGGGGAAGCGACACGAGCCGAATCAACTTCTCTGTGCTGCTCCGGTGACTCTCCCCGGCTCCGGCTTCACGAAGGTACGCCCATCCTCTCTAACTTCACATCTATTCACATGCTTCTTCTTCTTCTTCTTCTTCCACGCGTGACATCCTTTCAGGAACAGGTTCTGTCTCCGTTGAAACAGGCGACACCGAAGTAGAAGCTTTTTCCATATATCGTTTGGGCATAAATCACCGTTACGCACCGGTTACGCACCGGTTACGCACCGGTTACTGACCGGTCAGGGTTTGAAGTTCATCCGTGAGTTGACGGAGGCAGAGCCGCCTTCAGCGCGCGCACTCGGACCCACAGAGAAGATTTCAAATGTCTCGGGAATGTGGAGGGACGCGACCTCCCGTGTCTTTGTCCGACCTCTGTGTTGGAGACGCTCGTCACCTTCCTCCTCCTCCTCGTCCTCGGGCCAATGCCTCACTCGTTGTTGGGGTAGAAAGACACGACATGGGGGGTCGTAACACGCCTCCGTGAATGATCCGTGTCTCTCTCGGTCACGGGAACCGGCGCAGACGGAGCGGCGCGTTTAAAAGCGAAGAGTTGACGAGCAGCACGTTCGAGCTGTTAAATCAACTCCATCATCTCAGAGGAGGGGGGGGGGGGGGGGCTCCCCCTGACTCTTTAAAAGACCCCGTATCAAATACACAAAGGGGCATTTGTTGAGCTGCGGCTCGATATAAACATCCAGATGAATATACTCACTGCTGAGTTTCCTCTTCTTCCCTCCACCTGAGATTCTATCAGAGAACCGTACGTGGCTTTGTGTGTTTAATATGTGTTAAAGTACATTCATGTACATCAGTTACACATTGGCTCAGAGAAACTGCAAAGAAATCAGTGGATCTTATGAAAAACAAACTGTTAAATCTGAGAAATCTATTTGTGTGAGAGTTCAGCTGCATGTCGTGACAGGAGAGGGCTGCACCTCGGGGACGAATGGGCTCCTTTAGTCATTTCATATAATTATCCATAAAAAATATGTAGTGTTTGAATACACCTCATATTTAAGTTAATTTCATCTTTATATATATATATGTGTGTGTGTATAGGGTGTTGGCCCTCGATTAATGGATGTTAACGTGGGGGGAGCGCGGCGGCACAGTGAGAGAATATTTAACCTTTCGGGACATAAATTGTTCCACCGTGTGGATCCGGTCCAAACGGAACAACCCGCCGTGAATTAGAGGAGACACCGGGCAGACGGAGGAGCTGTCCGTGGTGCTGAAACGAGATCCACTGGAATATATATATATATATATATATATATATATATATATATATATATATATATATATATATATATATGTATGTATGTGTATATATATATATACTTTTTATATATACTGTGTATATATAGAGAGACAGAGAGAGAGAGCGAGAGTCTGTCCGTGGTGCTGAAACGAGATCCACTGGAATATGTATATATATATATATATATATATATATACACACACACACACACACACACAGTGTATATATATATATATATATATATATATATATATATATATATATGTATATATATGTGTATATATATATATATATATATATGTGTGTGTATATATATATATACTTTTTATATATACTGTGTATATATAGAGAGAGAGACAGAGACAGAGAGAGAGAGAGAGAGTCTCTGTCCGTGGTGCTGAAACACACTCACTTGATGTAAACCGCGATGCCTCGGTCACAAGACAGAACCCAACAGATCCACTGCTCGTGAAGACGAATCAGTCCTTCAAGACGCTGAATGTTGACTCGGTTACTCTTCAGATTGTCTCTTCAAGAGGACACAAGTCACGTGCTCCTGGAAGCGGACTACATTTTGCTGACAGTCTGCATGTGATGCCAATCTTTGTTTTTTATTCGTTTCGTGGCCTCCATGCAACATATAGTCCAGATTATATATCTGCAGTTGCGAAATTATCCATAAAGGTTGAACAACCAGAATTTGACTGAAAACTTTTTTTTTTAAACCTGGGGGATGTTACAGTAATATACGTCGTGCTTCTGCATTGTTGTCAGATCGTTATGGAACTTTATTATTGATTTGTGAATAACTTGTATAGAGGCCATGAACTGCAGCCCAGTTGTTAGGTTAACAGATGATCAGTCATGTAGAGGGAACAGATGGATCATATCACGAAGTGAGACAGAACAGATGAAACCCACAGTTGATGCTGGAGGTTTCTCATGTTCCACATTGTAGAGTCTGAGAAATATAGGAAAAGTCGAGAATGATAATAATACAGTAATAAGTTCAGTGAGTGACCGAGCAGAGGCTATTCGTCATGTGGAGTACCCCCCCCCCCCCCCCTCAGATTGACAGATCTGTCTTCTCACATGTCCGCGCACGACGCTGCGAACAAACGGCCGAAAAACCCGAGTGATAACCGGAGAGCGGAGTCTGACTGACCGGGGACATCAGAGGTGTATACGGGGAGAGAGGGGCGGGGGCGGGGGGGGGGCATGACAGTTTAAGACGGGCGGTGTTCAGTGGATGACGAGGGGCGAAGTGTGGTCCGCGGTGAGCCGGAGGAACGTGCCCGATCCCCCCGCGCGCCGCGCGCCCTCTTCCACTGGCGCCGCCGGCTCGACGTCAGCTGCTGTGCGGCAGTGCAGCAGGAGGAGCTCGGTGCCGACACGGCGTCCACTGAGCATCGGGCTGGATCTCCACGAACCCCCCTCGCCCCCCCCCCTCGCTCCCCCCTCTCATCCCGTCTCTGTCTGTGTGTTTCAGTGTAGGATGGATTCCTAACATGGACGCCCCGGCTCCTCCACCTCCACCGTCATCCTCCTCAGCTGAGTCGGAGGACTGTTTCTTCTTCTTCTTGGCGCAGTGAGCTGGACACGCAGTGCTATTTTTTTTTTCTGTGTGTGTGTGTGTGTGTGTGTGTGTGTGTGTGTGTGTGTGTGTGTGTGTGTGTGTTGCTGGTCCAGATGGACGCGGGGACGCCGCTGCCCAGCCGCCTCCCGTGGTGATCATGCCGTGATCCTGCAGCCGCCCTTTGCTTCACGTTCCACAAGGCGTGAAAGAAAGAAAGAAAGAAAGAAAGAAGGAAAGAGAGAGAGAAAAACAAATCTGGGGATTTACACCGATTCAGGGAATAAAGGAGGAGATCCCGTGCAGCCTCAGCACCATGGAGGTGGCGTCCTGCTCGCTGGGGCTCAGCGCCAGGTTCAGGTGCAGGCTGCTGCTGCTGCTGCTTCACTGTGGGGGCTGTTCTCATGGGATGCCGCACGTCTTGAGGTTTGGTGAGTTGCTTCACTTCTCTTCTCTCGCTCATGTTTTGCCCCTTTAAGTTTGGTCGTTGACCTTTTTTAGTTCTTCCCAGTGCAGCGTGTTGCTCTGTGTGTGCGTGTGTGTGTGTGTGCGTGTGTGTGTGTGCGCGACCTGTTGGAGAACCGCTTTTGCACAAAGTTGCTGCTCTGAGAGTTTCTCCAAAGTGTAACACGTTTTCATTTTCTCTCTCTTTGTTTGGAGCAAAATACATGTGGAGCCTCACGCCACAGACCTTCTACTAGGAAGCTGCAACAATAGAAAGTGATGTGTGGATGATCTACATGACAGTGGACACAGTCTGTTACTTGTTGACATTGAGAAAGAGGTGAACGTCTGCAGATATCAAACACCACAGCCCCCATCAGGGTGTGTTCAGGGTCTGCTGGGCGCTTACTGTGGGACCGTGTGTGTGTGTGTGTGTGTGTGTGTGTGTGTGTGTGTGTGCATTGGTATTTGTGTGTGTATAGTGCGTATTTATTCACATATTGATAGTGTACAGTATATTTTCTCATATGTATAAAGTGTTATTGATTTCAGTTCCTTTACTCGGTGGATGGATAACATCCAGAATTTCTCAAATCCCCACCTTGCCTCATCCATATTTCAGTGATGTGATGAATATTTAATATTTTCCCCCGGCTAATCCTCAACTGTAACACCCCCCCCCAGCCTAAAATTCCTGTAAGCACCTTTAAAGTAGGTAAAAATACATATTTCATCACTACATGGCAGCACAGTGTTGGACTGCAGCTACACTTTGTGATGACGCGTGCACAAGAACATTACACTCAACGTTCCAAGTGCTCGTTTTTTTAATAGTTGCATCATTTCATGAAATTGAAATGTTCCACGTGTCTTATCATTTCCTACGTGACATGACGGGGCTCAGTGAGTTTTAAAATACTCAACACATTCGTGCTGGGCCCAGCTGGCGACACAGTGTGGACGAGGAGACACCCATTTTCAAAATGATCAAATAATATCTTCTTCAAGAAAACACACAGTGACGTGGATTCACTAACACAGACACAGAAATACGCTGCTGTTCTACACGATCATCACACACAGACACATTCATACCGTTGAATAACCACAAGCTTTGTGTGGATTGGGAGAAACAGCACCAGTGATTAAATGCCCTTTTTGTTTTGTTTTTTTACATTTCATTATTTCATAAATGCAAATTGATGAGGTGCAATGGATTTTTTCTCTGCTGAAGGAGCTGTGGGCTCCGAGAGAGAGAAGCGTCAGTGGTCGGCTGGGCGTCTCCACGTCACGAGTCATCCAGTCCGTGTGTTTGAGGGAATAGAGTTGACCGACGGAATTGTCCATTTGCATCCCATGATATGGGACCTCAGGACCTGTGGTCAGCAGACTAGCTAACTGGCTAACACATACAGTAATGTGATTATATATATTGTTTAAATCAAATGTCAACACCTCGGGGAAGTTGACAGATGTGGGGGTGTTATAGTGGATCAAGGAGTTCGTCTGTGAAGAACCTCCCTTTGTTTGTTGCCAGTCTTCAAAACAGGAGTTTTAGCAAAATGGCTCAGTTCATTTCGTCGTGTGAAGATTTACGGTGGAAGAGTTGATGGATATGAATCGAGTCAATAATGCCTGTATATGACCTCAGCCCTGCAATGCACAGTAGTGTTATATACATTTTCTTATTCCAGGTCAACCTATAGGCGATCACAATATGTATGCTACAGTGATGTCGCATGAATCTATTAATAGTTAATGACCATAAAGGAAAAAAGAAAAAAGAAAATGGAAATTGACTCGCACAGAAATTTATAAAGATTTCACAGAACAAAAATGATGACGATTTTTTTCCCTTTTAAAAGCCTCCGATTGGTCAAAGATCCAGAATGGACGCCAAGTACTACAACAACAACAACAACAACAACAACAACAACAACAACAACAACAAGAACAGCCTTTTTCGTTACGAAACACTGGATAAATAATCATACCAGACATTCATTGTTGGATTTATGGTCATGGATCTATTGTACACAGTCTCCAAAAAGACGCTGGAGTTCCAGGCCGAACTACAAATCTTCTGAAAGGGAGGATCTCTGATTGTGTCTGTTGGAAGCAGACGGTCGATTGCTGACGTCCACTGATGATAGAAATCACAAACGGCTCCATTGAAGATACAGATCACAGAGATACACATCGTCTGTGAACGACCACATTAACACGTGACCCGTCAGCTGCTCGCTCTGCGGAAACGTCCCGCAGCTTCATCCATCTCTTCAGGGGGAGTGGCCTCGTCGGCAGGCGAGGTCAGCGGAGTGCATCACCTGTGTGGAGGGACAGTTACACTTCACAGGGATCCAGCAAGAATGTTATTTCACAAATTCCCTGCCGGTGGAAAGCGGACGGCTCACTCCTTTAGAAAAAGCCGGATGAACCAAAAAGAGTGAAGCGTCAAGGAAGAAGAGTTCCAACTTACTGACTGGATGGAAGGTCAATGGATTCACCCCCTCACAGACGCTTCCGTCTCGGTCACAGGGTCACAGACGCCCACCAGCTTCCTCTCGTCCAACAGAAGCAGTTTTAAGAAGTATATTATGTCCGCCCCCCCCCCCCCCCCCCCCCAACCCCCCCCCCCCCATCAATTTCCCACTGGCACTTTATGTCTTTGTGATTTTCTGCCGAGCAGAGATTGAATTAGGTGCGTTGGCGCTGGCTGCTGTGGTTTGGGCATTAGTGTGAAGGTCACCGTCTAATGGAGCAGACGAGCTAAATGTTGCAGGTCGAGGCTCAGAAAAACTCTCTCTTTGGGAAAATAACAGTCTCTCCGAGGAGCGAGCCGCCTGTCAATAACCGAGCGGGAAGGAGCTGACATTATCCTCCGGTCTCCCGCCTCGCTGACGACTGGTAAATACGGAGATTTGCGGAGGAACGTGAGCTGCTCGGAAACAACAGAGCGGATGGTGGAGAGCGTTAGGTGTGAAACGGAGGAGGCGATAATCACCAGCACCCTTCAATGAACAAGCTAATTTTCCTGATAATCTTTTTATTATTCAGCTGATCAGTGTGTAGCAGTGGGTGGAGTTTCTGGAGGAGGCGGCTTGGAGACGTCTCCGATGATAAGGCCCATAGCTGGAAATAGCACAAATGTGCATTAATCCCCCAAATGGAAATCGTGTCAAGTGGATCATTTTCCTCCTGTGAGTGATATTTGCTCGATCTCGGTCCAGCTGTTTTAGAGAAGTGAGAAGAAATAATGAGTTGGTCGTCTTTTGCAACTTCTCAGCTTCGTAACCTTGGAATTGGTTTCACGGTGGCACTGTCGCCGTGTGCTGTTGAGGCAAGTAGATCCAACTCCGGACCTGGAGATGGTGTAGAACTACTGAGGACTGGGATGTCTCTGAGTGTCTGTGACATTGGAAGGTCAAAGTCAAACATCCCCAGCTCGGTGTTTCATGCTGTTTACAGGATGTCTGCCTTTCCTCATTTAATTCATCATGCCAGTCACCACTAGAGGTCGACTGATGCTCCGATGTTTTCAGATGTTTCAGTCTTTCGTTGGATCTGACACAACATGACTTTCATCAAAGTAACGCAGAAAACATGATACTGAAAATGAAAAAGCATTGGTTTTGCTGCTTCTGATGCGAGTGAGCAGGAGTCTTAACTATCTTCGACTAATAAATTAAGAATTATAAATTGTCCACTGGTTTGCCCGTCACCTCTCTGCCAGCGCGTATGAAAAACTGAAGCCCTCAGAGAGGAAAAGCACTTTCGACATTTTTATCCTCTTGAGTACAGAGAGGCCACGGAACAGAGAGAGAGAGGAAACAACGTGCCTACACACACAGACACACACACACAGAGACACACACGCACACACAAACACACACACAGAGACAAACACGCACACACACACACACACACACACACAGAGACACACACACAGAGACACACACACACACACACACAGACACACACACACACACACACACACACACACACACAGACACACACACACACACACAGACACACACACACACACACACCCACACACACACCCACACACACACACACACACACACACACACACACACACACACAGACACACACACACACACACAGACACACACACACACACACACACCCACACACACACACACACACAGACACACACAGAGACACAGACACAGACACACACACACACAGACACACACACACACACACACCCACACACACACACACACACACACTCGCTGGCAACACTTGAGGCCCTTTTTAATACCAATCACTCATCGTCTGAGTATTGTCTCTGACCATGTGCGTCTCTTTATGGCCACGGTTTACCTGTCTCCTGATGGATACTCCCACCTCTCAGGAGGTGGTGGAACAGGAGACGTGCAGATCTGCAGCGCGGACGATGTGATGCGATGAGGTCCACACGATGTATGAAAAGTGCTTCACAATTACAGTCTGACTGATCGGGGACTCATTTGGGATTGTTAAAAATATTGGAAGGGACAAATCCTTCAGATTCCTTCCATCGGGAAATTGTAAGCAAATACCTGCCGATCAATAATT
Organism: Scophthalmus maximus; assembly: GCF_022379125.1. Taxonomy (NCBI): domain Eukaryota; kingdom Metazoa; phylum Chordata; class Actinopteri; order Pleuronectiformes; family Scophthalmidae; genus Scophthalmus; species Scophthalmus maximus. The sequence continues at coordinate 1,075,578 of NC_061515.1, forward strand.
TCATCTTGGTTAAAATTGCTTCTCCTCCGCTGTCATAGTTTCTATTCTTCAGACGTGTTGCGGTACAGTAGACTGTGATCGCACACACACACACACACACACACACACACACACACACACACACACACACACACACACACACACACACACACACACACACAGCTGTTCCATGACACAGGAAACAGCTTTTCTTCCACAGTCGGCAGACCGTGTTGACAGAAAAATCTCCAGTGTGACATAAATAAATGCAACATTATGTGAACAGTGAAATGACAACTGGGCCCATAGTCGATATCCAGAACTGGAAATGTACAGATGAATGGGAAAAAGATGTGAGCACGCAGGTCCCACTGCAGTGTGTGTGTGTGTGTGTGTGTGTGTGTGTGTGTGTGTGTGTGTGTGTGTGTGTGTGTGTGAGTGTGTGTGTGTGTACAGTTGGGGATGCGTCTCCCCCGTGGGTATGTACAGTATTGAAGAGCAGCGTTTCCAGTCAACCGAAGCAACATCCTGCTCCCAAGCGAAGTGAGAGATGAAATCCTAAAACACGATCAATGGTCACGGAGGCAGAAGTAATAATAATAACAATAACAATAATAAACAAGGAAACAGGCTCTGGGTTGAAAAATGAAGGCGATTATGGATTATGAATTGCACCCTGGAAAGAAAGAGGAGACTGGGTCATTCATGTTCAGCGTTTGGCACCGACGGCTCTGCAGAAGAAGAATATGATTATAATATGAATCCGAGCAGCATGTTAAAGATTAAAAAAAAAAACTAAAACCCCTCAGGGCGACAAAACAGAAGGAAGAGAGCAGCAGAGACACAGAAGCTGAAAGAACCACGATTCCCAAGACGCCTTCTGCATCCACAGGTTTGAGATTCAAGTTTGGAAACATTTGGGGAAATCGTGTTTAATCGTGGATGTTGTAGATATTATAGATGAGCGGGGACACGTTCTCCCACCTCATTAAAATATGTGGCACAAACTGAAGTGAAGTTGTTTTCTTAAATAATACAGTTTGTGTTTAAAACGATGTAACTGACGAGTGTTTATCGAGAAGAAGAAATAACACTTCAGTAGTGGCTCCGTGTTCATTTCATTTCATTCCAAGGTTCTGTTCAAAATTGAGAAATAATTCGAAAGAGTCTAGACCAACATTTAATACGTGGTTTATATCACTGTAATTTAGTTCGGCAAAGATTCTTCAGTGTTAATGTTCAGCATTTATGAACGATTACATCTTCTCTCATCCACATATGAAGACGATGTTTTACAATATTGTCCTTCATTATATCTGTTTATAGAGCAGCCCACAAGATAAGTTATGGTTGTTCAGCATTTAACCAACGGCATGATACTGGAACTTAAGTGTCTTCAAAAGATGAATTAAAAGCTTCCGAGTCCAAGTTGTCTTCACATGTCCAAAGTGCTCCTGGAATCGATGTGTGTGTGTGTGTGTGTGTGTCTGTGTGTGTGCGTGTGTCTGTGTGTGTGCGTGTGTGTGTGTGTGTGTGTGTGCGCGTTTGTCTGTGTGTGTGTGTGTGTGTGTGTGTGTGTGTGTGTGTGTGTGTGTGTGTGTGTGTGTGTCTGTGTGTGTGTGTGTCTGTGTGTGTGTGTGTGTGTGTGTGTGTGTGTGTGTGTGTGCGTGTGCGTGTGCGTGTGTGTGTGTGTGTGTGTGTGTGCGTGTGTGTGTGTGTGTGTGTCTGTGTGTGTGTGTGTGTGTGTGTGCGTGTGTGTGTGTGTGTGTGTGCGTGTGCGTGTGTGTCTGTGTGTGTGTGTGTGTGTGTGTGTGTGTGTGTGTGTGTGTGTGTGTGTGTGTGTGGCAAACATCAAGTCAATCAGTCAGGTGAATGTTTGGGTCTTAACCACAGCGCCTCCATGTGGCCAATTTAGATAATTTGGGTTTTAGAAGCTAACGTGCATCATTGTCTGGTGTTGGGACTGTGAGGTAACGCAGAACGAGAATAATAATGTTTTTCTACGGAGCAACACAAAAACAACGGGGTTCTTCCTCTGTCGGGGTTCGTGATCTTACCATATTCGCGCCGCTCCGTTCGGCACTGTACGTCCTCGTCACACAGTCGGATCCTCGCGGTCTAACGGAGGATTTTGCGCGGAGCCAAAGTTTTCTGAGCTGGCATCATTTCAATTAGAGAGAAGAACTCATCTGATTCGATGGAACCGTGTTGAGGAAGAAACCTTCAAAAGGACCAAATCAATTTCCTACAAATGTTATTTGTTCGGTACGGTGAAGAAGTTTGTGATGCTCCAGTTATCGGTGTAATTCAAGGACACAACATGGAGGGAACAAGGTCGCTTGCTTTTTTTTGCAACTGTCGTTATTACAATCCTCAAAGAAAAGAAAGACAAAGGAGCTTCGGGCTGTTGCAGAGCGATGTCCGACATTTTTACTATTTCTAGGATGGAATTAGTATCATTTTAATTTTTTTTATCAACTTCAAAGCCCAAACTGTTCCTGTAAATGATCCTCCATGTCCTTTCACTTGTACAGTCTCTGTCATGTGACAGTCAGAGGAAAACCTGCTCCCACTTCTCATCACTTGGGAGAATGTGCGTCGATGTTCATGTAGATATTGAGACTGACGCTCGCTGCTGCTCTCTGCGCTCATTATGCCTCCGCAGACTAAATCTACTTTATGAACTCCGCCATCAGCACTGTTTCTTCCTCAGTAAGTGCTCTGCAGGAGAGAGGTCTGTCACTCAAGAGTCATACAAGTGACTGTAAAACATTCCTTATGCATTTCTCAATAAACAGCGGCCGCTCATGTGTAAGCCGAGGCTGCATGAGAGTATCAATACGACCGTCCAAGAAATGGATGTGTGTGTGTTATGTGTGTGTGACACTGGGTAGGACGCAGTAGGCACCACTGCTGTTTTCTGGCAGATAAAGCAAAGCTCTGGTTTATGGAAAGACGAGTTTCACCATCATCAGCGACTCAGTGACACGGTTCCACACAAGTCAGGGTGAGAAAGACGAGCAGTCGGACGACCAGGCAGCGTGGGAGTGAACAGGTCGGACCAGATCATTGAAAACAATTCATTTTAGAGGTAAAGCTCAAAGTACAGTTAGGGAACCTACTGTATGTGGTGTTCATTACACAGGAGTGGACAAGAGGTCGGTGTGTGAACTGTTGTGATGTTAACAACGGACGGAGAGTGAACGTCTCAGTGTTCCACTTCATCCTCCCTGAGGAAACAGAGGCTCTAAGCTGCACTGGGCTATATTCAGAAGAACTTATTCACAGACGTGGAACATATTGTCCATAACTCTGTGTTCATATATGTTATATATAGTCACATGAGGTGGACCGACCTCCGTGTGAGTCTCATGTTTCTACGTCGTGTTGAAGACGCTTGTTGAACTAAACGTTCCAGAACACGTCGCGTTCACGTTGAACTTTCAGACGCTGACGGAAACCGGAAGTGGAATTAGCGGTGCGCCGCCATAAAGTGTCCCCTGTCGGTCGCTCGGTTGGTTACGGTTCTTTGTAATCTGAAATATTAGTCCAGATGTTTGTCCAGATGTTTCTCCTGCTCGGTGCAGGAGTGGAACTCATGGGCGTGTCCAACATGGAAATGGTTAATGGCTGTAAATATGAAGAAAAAAAGACTTGAATAAAGCAAATCATGAGTAAATTCTGATTCTGACCTGACGCCGGCATTGGAGGAAAGTTCAATTAAATGTTAATGACAGACACAGTATTTTCGTTCGCTGAGACAGAATGGCGACGCTTCACTGTGGGTGAGGCGTCTCCGACTCTTTTCACGGCCTCTGGCAGCAGCTCTTCACTTGTTCCTTCAGCTCCTGAGGAGCGCGACTTCGACTGGGCTCATTTAAACAGACGTCATAATCCTCTGATTTCAGCTCCTTCCATGTGAAGGTGTTCTGGTTTCTCTGCTCCTCTGTGACAGTAACTGAAGATCTTTGGTGTCGTGGACAAAACAAAACATCATGTTGAAGTTTTGGGAAACACGATCCACATTTTTCACCATTTTCTGAACCAAACAACTTATCGATTCGTGGAGAAAAGAATCGGCAGATTAATCGATAATGAAGATAATCGTTAGTTGCAGCCGTTACATGAAAGTTTATTCCCGACCCGAGAAATCGTTGACAACTCAATGTCCATTTAAAAGCGTTTCATGATTTTTGTTCATGGTCTCGTGGTCTTGATCAGCAGACTCGTGTGTATCGTGATTCCTTACAGAGGTCGTTTAGTGCTAGTTCTTATAATAGATGCCGTATATTTCTGGCACCTCATTCCCCCACAGGAACAGGAAGAAATGGAAGACAATTCAATTACAAATAGATGAAATATTGAGAGGTAGATCTACTGTAGTGAGGGGAAGGAAGTAAAACTACATAAAGAACGGTTTTGCTCGTCTTACACAATATTTTTT
>NC_061515.1:1422500-1445000 GCF_022379125.1 Scophthalmus maximus
ATAACCCAGTTCGATCCCACTTGAAGCCCACATGGACAACCACAAATTGGGCCACCGTGGAACCCATGCACAAACCCACTTGGAACCCATAATACAGCCCAGATAGGTCCCACCTAAGGCCCAGTCAGATTCCTCTTCAAGGCACACAGGTGGGACCCACATGGGTCTCATATAAATTGCCCAACTAAAACCCAGTTAGATCCCACTTGAAACCCACATGGGCAAACATGTGGGGGCCACCATATTCGCAGCCCAAACTTAACCCCCATATGGTCCCCACATGGACATGCTGGTTGGGTGATCTCAGACTGTTGGATCTTAATGTATCCACGGTGGCCCAGAAGTCTCCAACAGATTGCAAAAACGACTAGAAAAGTCACAAAACCAATGCACAAGTCGTAAAACAAATCATGCTCCTCACACACAAAAGCCCTTAATGATCAAGCTCCATCATATCTGAAAGAGCTCGTTGTACTGTAGTATCCCAATAGATCACAACTGTCATCATAAGAATCAGTCTGACAGAGTTAAAACAACAGTTACACAACTGCTCCTGGTCTCTCTCTTCTTCTGTCTCGTCCTCTCTTCTTTCCAACCACCTCTTCTCTCCCCAACCGGTCGCATGTTTGCCGGTTCTGAGTCCGGTTCTTCATGAAAACACATGAAATAAAGAACAGTAGGAATCATGTAATTCAACGTGATGTGTACATTTTATTATTCAAAAGGTGAAGCTTGAGCTGAACTCATCCGTTGCAGCCCGACATGACCAAACTTGCTAATGTTGCGCAATTAAAACAGATTCAAATGCACAATAATGCAAAGTTTTCCATATATATAACAGATGTAATTTATTTGGAGTAATGATCTTTAAAGAAATGCTATTGCTGCTTCTTGATCATCCAATTAGATATCTCAGAAAGTCATAATAATGATATTAATACTCAACACTCGCTCACTGCAAGAGTCCATCATACTGAATTACTCTGCTGTGTTGTCATAATGTTACTGTCAAAAGTAAAATGAAAAGTTGTTTACATAAAAAATAAATTTATATCTTTATGCTTCTGTGTAAGAGTGATTCATCAACACTTATCTTCTACTATTCCCGACAAATATCTTCCAATTCAATTCAATTCAATTGTCGCAATGTACATTATCTCTCCAAGGAAGTGATATTTTGTTTCACACATCCAAAAAATAGATGAATGAATTTCGTCTCAAGGCTTTTCTGTGCAACTATTGAACCAATTCAAATTAATTTGTTTAAAATAAGAGGTCTTCCAGTCTGATAAGAGATCAAATATTTTATTTAAAAAGTCCTGACAGTGGAGTTAACCGAGCACAGATGGAACACACTGTAGCCACAGGGGGGCGCTCCACTCCAACAAATACTGGAACAGCACACAAGGTCACAATATCCAACTCTGAGATTTAATGGTGTAAAAAACGTCAAACAGCAAACAGACACTTCACACCAAATTTCAACTGAACACACACAGTTCACTGGTTTCTGAAAGAATACATGAGAACACAGATGAGATCCTTTCTCAAGAAAATCGTCCTATTAAAAGTTCTGTTGTGAAAGTGTCGTGAGGTTATGGCTGAAACAAGAAAAGTGAAATATAATAAAAGTGGATCAATGCTCATATCGCACAGAGAGAAGACACTAACCAGAAAACAAATCGATTCCATCATTCTGTTTTCACAGTGACTTAATTGACTAAGCACACAACTTCTAAGTCGCTTGTTGTATAGACGTGCACAATGTGCATGTGATGATGAGCCGTCGTCGCCCGCGGCGCTACACTTCCTCGGTGGACGTGCTGTGCAGACGGGGAGACTCGGAGGGATCAGACTCTTTGAAGACGTCGTCCTCCAGGCCCTCGTCTATGGGGATCATCTTCGAGGTTTTGGTGCCAGGGGATTTTTCTAAAAACATAAAGTACAGTATAAAGGCTACAGCGTGTTTTCATTTGGGGATGGAGGGAGAGAGAAAGCAGGATCTGGGTATCAGCAGCCAACAGAAGCGGTCACATGTCATCATACAGTCACATGTCACACCAGAACAGGCCGTCGGTACGCGGAGACCTCGGCAGAGGACGAGTGGACGAGCAGACGCTCTAAAAGCAGAACCAGTCCGTTGAGATGGCGTCTCCATCCCACACTCGTACAGTAGCTGGTGCATTAAAAAACTCGGAGCGCACTCCTGCAGGACGGACACGCACTTGCTCTTCTGGACTCTTTGCACTCTGAAGAGCAACGCTCCACCACAGGTGCTTTCAGGCCGTACGCAGATACACTATATTTGTTTTCCCTGGAGTTTCTCCTGCTAATAAGATAAGATGAGACAAGATAAGATATACCTCTATTCGTAATGCACGCGAAACGCTTTCACTCTGTTTAGGAGAATTATGACTGAGTGATGTCGCTGGAGTTCAACAAATACGGGCTGAGGATGAAGTGGATCTACTAATCGTTAATGTTCTGTGCCAAAACATTTCTTCTAAGGCTGAAACTCGCGACTTACGGAGGGACGATCCAGCAGACCCTCCTCGTAGGATCTGGTTGAGGACGTCGTCGGTGTCGCTGGCGCTCGCCATGCTGTTCCTCATCTGCATCATCGACATCTGAGAGCACAGGCTGGGCTGGCGGTCCATCTGCTTCACCGCCTGAGACGCATCATCATCATCATCATCATCATCATCATCATCATCATCATCAATGTGAATTGTTGTAGCGATCACACAGTACAGGAGGACGGTCGATGACTTTGTAATCTGCTCTGACGCACCTTGTCACTGAGGGTGGGGTCGTTCAGGGAGTACAGCTTGTTGGTGATGTCTTTGCCGATGAGGTAGCGGAACACCTCGCCGAGGAACGTGTCCGACTCCAGGAAGTAGGTGAGCCTCTCGCGAGACCAACACATGAACTTACATTTCTCCTCGGCGATGATGGTCACCTGACAATCAACCAAACAGTCAGTCAGTCAATCACACTTAGGAATTAGTTTTTTTTTAACTCAATTAAGTGAAGACGGCACAAACTGTTTTGTTTTTTAAATTCTTTTATACACTATATTTTCGTGTTACTGTACCTGGAACTTCTCTCCTCTGTGCATCTCAGTGGACCTGAACTCCGGAGAATCAATGAATGCGTTGGTGTAGATGTTGTGGAGGAAGTGACCTCTGTATGACACCTTCATCCTGTCACAGAGAAATGTCAAAGTCAAAACTCAGATCTTACAATGTGAGGAAAGGACAACGTCTTCAAAGCGGATTTTCTAAACTATTTTATCCAAATAGTTTTGAATTAATGTTAGGAATCAATATAAAAGTCTCAAACTCATTGTGAATATTATTATTTAAAACGTCTTAACCCTGTATTCAAAATTTGGAAACAAATCTCCCAAAATTCCCAAACTCAATCCAGATTTTTTGGAAAATTGTTACAGCAATGGTTTTTCATTGCTCCTCAATATTACTCGATATTATGGACGTTTGAATGCTGATGATGTTTGGGATTAAATTAGCATGTGGCGTTTGTTTTTGTGCTGTTCAATATTTCTCAATTTAATATACTGCATGTTATATCGGCATAATACAGAGAGGTTCATTTACTTTGTCATCGCTCCTTCTCACCACTGATGTTTTAAAAATCATTGGGAGCATTGGGATTTTTAATGTTGTTAATGTTCAGCGAGCTTGTGAAGCAGAAAACAAAAAAAAAGTTCTACAATGATAAGAAACAGACAAAAGCAGATAAGTAGAAAATAAGTAACTCATTCCGTGAATTAATTAAAAATATAAACGTCCACTTAGAATTCAGGATGAGTTTGTCAACACAATACAAAATGACTCGATCACTGAGACTCATATGAAACATGATGTAGACGAGGGTTGACTCCGGACAGGAGCCGCACCCGCAGCCAAACAAACGGCAACATACTTTCCTTTGAGGAGAATGCTGAGGCGTTCGTCCACGGACGTCTTGTCCTCGGCGGCGTAGGCCTGGCCCTTCTTCAGCGTCTGGATGGTGCAGAACTGTCCCGTGAGCCTCTGGAACAGGGCCTCCTGCACGTGGAGCGGCTGGAACATCCGCCTGTAGACCGACCGCAGCTCCCGGTCGATCTTGATCTGACGAGGGACGGAGCCACAACGAGCACAACTCACTTTGACGCTGCTGTGAAATTACATTCGACCGGAGGAAGCAGTGACCGAGGAGGACAGGGCTCCTGTCTCGTTGAGTCCTGGTCCGCTCACTTACACAAACCCCCCGGTGGCCCCATGGGTCGGGTAAAAACCTGCATCTCATTACCATAAAGCAGGAGCGAACCCAGGAGGACGCGCTGCTTCCTGCCAGAGACACTGACGGACAGCTCATCCCGGAGCCTCCTCATGAATAAACACAGAACGTTAAGGGACAGTTGGAATATGGACGAGCAGCGTGTCGCTGTACAACTCACCGGCCTCCGCTTGTACAGGAGGAAGAAGAGGTGCATGAAGTTGACCACCAGAAACACCACGTTCCACACCATCACGTCCATGTTGCACCGATACAGAGTCGCCCACGCGATGAAGAGGCCGCATCCTGTCGGGGGCGAAGACGCACGGCAAGATTCAACATCTACACTCACAGTCCAATACTTCAGTCTGGTGGAAAATTCATTTATAAATCACTGTGTGATGTGTAGTCAAGTTCAAGAAGAGGTCTGGTTTATTGCTTCTCACTTATTATACAGCAGGCTGTGCATTAAACTAAAATATGGATGAGCAATAAAATAAAAATGAGCCATTTGTGAAATTTATAGTTAAAATATATAATTATTATTTAAATTATGGTGGTTTACAGTATACAGTTTATATTATTTGACACTTTTCAAGGTGAACAAAATAAACAAAAAGTCACTTTCAGGCGTGAATGAGGAGAAAATTGTTACTATAATTCTTACTTTTGATGAAAATGTGCTAATGTTTGTTGGATAATCAATATCTGTTGTTTTTACAATAAAATGCACATATTAAAAAGGCACGAGCATAAAATCAAACTGATCTTGATGTAAGAAGTATTTACCACTAACATACATGAAGTGTACTGGCATCATAAAAACTGAATACACTTGGATCAAACAATTCTGGCTAAAGCTGGAACACAATTCTGTGAAGAATATGATGATGGGTTTATTATTTTTTGTTTAAAACTGTTGAAAAGCTGTAACAGTTAAACAGAGACGCTCTAAAAATTAGTCCATTCAACTTCATCTTGAAAATAGGTATTAATTTCTAATCAATATAAAAACAAAAGTAATTTATATATTAACTGATTTATTGATATGATAATAATATATCATCATTTTACACACCACTACTGCAGCTCTGAGTTGACTCCTCCTCTCCCCTCTGTTTCTTTTCCCCAGAGACAGAAAAAAAGGGCCAATATAAATAAATGAACTGTCAAAACCACCATGTTTCCCATAAATCCTGCTGCTTCCTGTCTCCACTCTCTCAGGATAAACATGTTGGAAGTGCTTTTTTTTCCATCTGCCATTCTCTCCTTCCCTTCATCTGTCCCATCGCAGCCTTTTAGTTCCTCGGCCAGACATCTGGCTCGGCCCGTATCTTCCAAAATGAGCTCAACTGAATCTACAACGAGCTCCTGGTGACAATGAACCAATACTGTGACACACGGTGCAGTTTCACTACCGATACACACACGTGTAGAGGCCGTGCATGGATGTTTAACAGCCACAGTGTGGAATGCCATCGGCAGGGGGGAACAACGGTGGACCGACCTGTCATCACCAGGAGGCGCAGCAGGATCATGTGCAGGCCCAGCGTGGTGGGGAGGACCAGGCCCAGCAGCAGGGACAGGTTCCCCAGATGGAAGAGGAGGTGGTGGGCCTGCTCCCACTCCTGGCACGAGGTGGCATTGGACACGGCCTCGGCTCCGAGCGTGGCCGTCGGGAAGGGGGGCAGTGAGGTGAGGAAGAGGAGGGGCGGATCCGAGGTGGAGGACATCCTATCGGCAAGGTCACCTTCCAGACTGGAGCAAGGTCGGAGGAACGGCGACGTGCTGTTGGCAGAGACGTTACGATGTTAGAGGTGCGCACGTGTTCATCGTCATCCTGCGACACACATACAGAGACAAGTTCTTTTTCTTTAAAGCCAGAGATGTTCCGATACCGTTCTTCACTTCCCGAAACTGATTCAGATCCCTGTTTATTTTTTTAAATTATTATTATCTGATGTTGATGTCTGCGCTGCATCAAGAGTAGAAACTTCACTTAGGAACTTTTGATTTTGTGACTTGTGAATAAACTTCACTTTAATTGAATTCGTTTTTACATCTGAATGTGTTTTGTGTCTAAAAACTGAATATACAGTACACACTGTATTACATTACCATTACAATTAATACATACACTGTATGGGCAAAGAGCAGTTGAAGTCAGTGTCACACACACACACACACACACACACACATCCTGTCTTATAGACTGAGACATGATGAAGCTCCTGGGAGACAGTTCACAAAATAACGAAGACTCCCACTGTAACAGTATCTGTGTGTGTGTGTGTGTGTGTGTGTGTGTGTCTATAAATAGACGTGGTTGTAGCCTACTTTGAAGCTGCAGATATTTTAAGTCGTCTCTGTACAACTTTCCATCAAGGTCCCGGGACGAGGAGGAGGAACACGCGGTCGGTTCTTACCTTCTCCTTCGGACCGGTGAGACGCGGTTCTGCCGGGCGGAGGAGGAGCGACTGGTTCCTGGGTGAAGGAGCCGGGACAGCGCTGGTGACTGCGGGCTGCTCCCTCACGTCGGGTCGGGGGCTGCACACTGAGCGTCGCACATTCCACACGGTTCAGAGAGAGGAGACTAAAATAGGCAAGAAGAGGGCGAGCAGCGCGCCTGCAGTGCGTCGCCGCTCCGCCAGGGGGAGACAGAGCGCAGCTCAGTGGCGCTTGTTGATATCATTTGTCTAAACACGACATGTGAGTAACGTATAACATATGAATACATTAATAAATAATAATAATAATAATAAATATACATTTAATCATTAACACAGGGTTGGGTTGGTTTAAATTCAATACCAAAAATATTTTCAATGCAATTAAAATGCATTTAGCATATTCAGCATTTACAGAACCAACAATATAAAAAACATGATCATCTACAAATCATAGAAAAATGTAATAAAATTGGCAACCTGGAAGGAGCAATATACATAGTAATATACTGTTCATAAATTTATGTTGTAATATAGATATATATAGTTTTTTAAATTGTGATTTTAGAGATCATCAAAATATAATAAAGTAATCCTTGAAACCATAACAATGTAACTATAGTCAATTTTTTTTAAAATCGAATGTAATCTGATCTGTTTATAGTTACTTATTTCTGATTACATAATCCAGATAACATGTTACGACCCAACCCTGTATATATATATATACACTATAAATTTCATTGTCAGTTACTATATCAAATTGTGGCCAATGTCTGTGTTTGCAGGAAAAATCTACACAGTAAAATAAAGCATAATTTATTTTAACATACAACATTCAAACAGACACAATTCGCCTATTTACATTTTGCACAATGTCCCATCGAGAGGAGTCACTGATCTAATCCGTTAATATTGCACATTACAGAATCTGTTACGGTGGATACATCCGCAGACATCTATTCATTTCACTTCATAACGTCTGATACATCCAACGAGTAGCTGCTTTTAACTATATTCCATTTCACCATAAGTGTCACATGCCTACAACTATTTCCATACACACAAACATACATAGAAACTCCGATCAGGACGCCGAGAGATGAATCAGCACCTCAGTCAAGACTTGAAACTAGTGACTGAACCATAAACTCCTCAATCATCTGATTTATACTGATGTAATAAATCAAGTTAGTCGAATCGCCCTCTGCTGGTCGTTCCAGAGAATACAGGCGTCAGACACTTCGTATTGGTGTCATTTTCCTAACTCGGTGACTACGTCCGTTTTTACAAATACAGTCAACGATTACAACCAAAACGTTACACAAACATGGTAGAGACTGAAGTTATTGGGGGACATTCTGTGTCGACATCATTATACAGTATGTTATATGTTGATGCTAATATTCTTTACAGATGCAATCTGGAGAGTTGGAGCCTCCAAAAAACGTTTCATACGTCAAGGTGATGTGGCGATTGAGTGTCGTTCAAAGTGTCCCCCTGGTGGGATGGTGTGTATTTTTGACATCGCTGGCGTAATGTAGCCTACGGATCTAACGGGTCTGTCAGTCATGTGACCCTGTTCTGACGTGTCCAACAGTCCCTCGACACAAAGTGATCCTCCTTTGCACATTGAGATTTAATGATGGGGCAGATATGAGATGAGCTGCACTCAAGACCTACTTTCCCCAACTTGGTGCTATATTTACATTACATTCATACACACAGTGAGTCAGTGTCAAAGGCCCGCAGCAGAGTGTGTGTGTGTGTGTGTGTGTGTTCAGGCGGTCCTTCCACCCTGCACCGGCACTTGCAGGAGGCCATCTGCCTTTTCTAATTCGGTCCCTGGCATGTGACAGAAACTCGGTAAGCGGAGGTCGTAGCGGTGGCTGGACCCGCTGAACGCCTTGTCGTTCAGCGAGTACAGCTTCTCCGCGATGTCGTTGCGCACGACCAGCGCAAAGATCTTGGCGATGTAGCGGTGCTTCGCGAAAAGCAGATAGAGTTTCTTCCTCCTCCACGCCACGTAGCGGCAGGGGTTGTCGGCACGCAGGGTCACCTGAGGAGAAAAGAAACGCTCAACAGAGAGATGAGGCTGAAAGGACGTAAACTGGTGTTCCAGCTCAGATCTTAACTTGTAATATACATGCGGTACGCTGCTTGTGAAGATGATGATAACGTTGTGCTTTGTTTTTATTTATCAATTCTAAAATTGCCCCAAGCATCTTTTTCTGCATGAAGTTTTAAGTTTTCATATCGAACATCACATACGCCGTAACCTGTGATGGACCAATGTCTGCCAATAATATATCAGCCATCCGACATATTGTTCAGGCTCCAAATTACATCAATGCTTTTCATGCCATGTCATGTCAAAACTGTTTCTGTGGGGGAAAAATATCCACAAAGGCCAATGACACAAGGATAAAAGATTCAGTTTGTTGGGGTCGTGAAGATTTGAGGAGCCTGAAGTTGTTATTTTGGGGACATGCAGGAGTTGAACTGAACCTGGAAGACGCCCTCCTCCGCTGGTCTGAGAGAGTCCCACTCTGGAGAGTCCAGAAACTGGAACGGGTAGATGTGATGCAGAAACTCTCCATTTACCGTCACGCACACTCTGTAGGACGAATGGACGGAGAGTTGGTATTAACTCTCCGTTGGCGAAACGCTGCTACATGAAGGCAGCTAACACTCAAATGTGTCCCGGTTCATTTTCGATTTACCAAAAATGCCTCTGGACGCAATGAGATAAACCTACAGTCAGTGAGAGAGGAGACGTGTCTGTGACGTCTGTGACGTCTGTGATGATTCAACAACGTCTGTGAACCAGTGTTCACGTGTTTTTGTGGAAGAAATTTGAAAATATCAGGGAATTTTGGTCAAATGCTCGTAGGAATCAGCTGCAGCCATCTTGGTAGTTTACAAAAGTCACTTCTCAATAACTCACAATAACAAACGTACGTATTTTTAATATGCAATAATCCATGCCTCATTTTATGTAATCCTTTAACTTGTCTCGTCATTTGCAACCAAACGAATGAAGTCAACATATATTTTTGGAGACAATGTAAACATGGATGTGCATCTTTTCTGCTTCGTTTATTCTGCTGTATAAAATAATAAAATATATTTCTATTTGTTTTGTTATAGTTTTACATCAGCGCATGTTGGCAAACATAAAAGCAGATATCGGATATATCATCAGGTTCTGTCAATATTAACATACGTGTGTGTGTGAGCTTGTCGAAGGCTATTTTACAAATTAGGCTCCTTGATATTTGGCACTCTTAGTTTTCAGATGCTCCTCAGACAGAATCTGCTAATTAAAGTCGAATAGACTTCAATCAATCATCCTTGTTCCACGGGGTCACGACATGCAGTCACCTGCCGGACAGAAGCACCGACAGCTTGTCGATGGCGGTTTTCCCCTCGACGGCGAAGCAGTGGTTGGTCTCCAGGCTGTGCACGTCTCCTTCACAACACGCCACGATCTTCGCGAACTGCGTGCGCGACACGCCGAGCTTGTGGAACATGGTCTGGTACAGGTCCTGGAAGTCCCGCTCGAACGACACGCTGCGCAGCCGGTAGGCCACGTGCACCACCTGCGCCAGGCTCGCGCCGAAGAGCGCGAAGCTCCACAGGAACGAGTCCGTGGTGCACGCGTCCGACCAGGCCCACAGCGTGGCGCAGAAGAAGCCCAGCGTGAGCAGCGTGAACAGGTGGAGGAGTCCGTAGAAGCCGCTGCCGCCCATGAAGCCCAGCACGAGGAGGATGTGCGCCAGGTGGAACACGGAGCCCTCCGCGCCGCCGCGCCACTGCGCGCACAGCGGGTACGACGGCGCCGCCTGCGCCACCGTGAAGTTCATGGCTTCGACGTCCGGAGGCTCCATGTCGAGGTGGCGTCCAACGACCCGCAGAGGAGTTCGCGGAGTTCACGTAAGTTTCAGCTGTAAGTTTGCGCAAAAGCAGGATGACGCCTCCACACCGGCACCGCGACGCGCCGGTGTCACACCAGCGGACTGTGGAGACGCGACCGGAAACAGCGTCGGTAGACAAAATAAAACCACAGGAAGTTTATATTAAAAACACTCATACACACATTCATTTCCATATTGATGGATTGGAATGTTTATTTTTAAAATGTAAATACAATTTAAACCAAATAAAAAACAATAAATAATAATAATTAAGCTAAATGATCGTAACATTGCAGGCAGACAAAAAAAGAATAAACAAAAAACACATCCAAAAATAATTTTGTAATAATTTCAACAAAAATGAACATTTAATTTATTCAATTTACTTATTCTAAAAGGAGTGGGAAGATGTATGCTGTATAATGAATCCCATCCCCTTCTCCATAATTAGTAATATTTTATTATCTATAATATTTATAATATAAATAATCATATGACAATGCATGAACTGTATAGTTGAGATACATTTGTTGGATTAGTACATAAGTGAACAAATCAAATTTAACATTCAAACTAATAAATACATATGTATAATAATATTAGCTGCCAAACATCTGTGCATTTTATGTTGGCTCTCTGGAGTACAAGAAAGAAAATGTCATATACGTAAATATAAAACATTGTTCATGGTATATGGCTAGTCAGATACTCAAATTTTAAGGAGTCTGATCAGTATTTGGTATTATAAAAAATAATAATTATAATAATTTCGACTGAGCGTGTTGACCTTCCATGTTCACTCATTTCATCTGTGGCTCTGGATTTGAACTTCCTGACCCTTTGCGTGTCGAGGCATGTATGATCTCACATCAGCCTTTTATTATATTGTATATTTAAAGGTCCAGTTAGTGAGCGCAATATTGCAAAGCTTTTTTTTATTTTGACGATCAGCGCCGCTCTTTATTGGATGCGTCTGTCTCTGTGTGGCTTGATACAACAGGTCACCTCAAAGAGAAATCAGTGTCCCTCCTCGCTCTGGTCCTCCCCTAACTGTAAATATGTCACGGTGAGCGTTGACGTACAGTAGTCTGGTAGAAAAATATAGTAAAAATGCAAATTAATATTATAAATAAAAAGTATGAGCAGTAAGTGAGAGACCACAGCAGCTCATACGAGTGCCTCTTCCTCTTCCTCCTCCTCTTCCTCTTCCTCTTCCTCCTCCTCCTCCCCCTCTTCATTCTGTTCCTCCTCCTCCTCCCCCTCCTCATCCTCCTGTTCGTCGTCCTCCTCGTCGTCCTCCTCTTCCTCCTCCTCCTCCTCCTCCTCCTCCTCCTTCTCCTCCCCCTCTTCATCCTCCTCCTCCTCCTCCCCCTCCTCATCCTCCTGTTCGTCGTCGTCGTCCTCCTCCTCCTCCTCCTCCCTCTCCTCATCCTCCTCATCCTCCTCCTCCTCCTCCTTCCTCGTCCTCCTCCTCCTCCTTCCTCGTCCTCCTCCTCTTCCTCTTCGTCCTCCTCCTCTTCCTCCTCCTCCACCTCCTCTTCCTCCTCCTCCCCCTCCTCCCTCTCCTCTTCCTCCTCCTCCACCTCCTCTTCCTCCTCCTCCCCCTCCTCCCTCTCCTCATCCTCCTCATCCTCCTCCTCCTTCCTCGTCCTCCTCCTCTTCCTCGTCCTCCTCCTCCTCCCTCTCCTCTTCCTCCTCGTCCTCCTCCTCTTCCTCCTCCTCCACCTCCTCTTCCTCCTCCTCCCCCCCTCCTCCTCCTCCTCCTCCTCCTCCTTCCTCGTCCTCCTCCTCATCCTCCTCATCCTCCTCCTCCTCCTCCTTGTACCTGGTCAAGGTGACTGTGACTGCTCGGAGGGGAGGAAGTGGGTGTGGGCGGTGCCGTGTTGTGTATGTAGGGCAGCGGAGAGCGGGAGACAGAACCCCCGGGTGTATTCTCACATCGTGTCAGACAGAAGGAAACTTCCTCCCCAGGTTTGGCCCAGTTTTATTCAGACGAGGGGTTAATGATGAAGGGAAAGCAACAGGACGGCGGGGGGCAACCGGTGATCCGGTAATGTCAATTTTGGAGCTATTTTGAGTTTGTGTGTCCGGGTGGGCAGGAGTGTATCTCCTCACATGTTTGGTTGCATTCATCAGGGATTCATCTCCATGCCAGACACATCACCACCATCTATTTTTAGAGCATGTCCACCCTGGACAGTGTGTGTGTGTGTGTGTGTGTGTGTGTGTGTGTGTGTGTGTGTGTGTGTGTGTGTGTGTGTGTGTGTGTGTGTGTGTGTGTGTGTGTGTGTGTGTGTGTGTGTGTGTGTGTGTGTGTGTGTATGAGTGTGTGTGTGTGTTTTCATGATTATGTGCACCAGTAGGACAGTGTGTGTGTGTGTGTGTGTGTGTGTGTGTGTGTGTGTGTGTGTGTGTGTGTGTGTCTTCATGATTATGTGCACCAGTAGGACAGTGTGTGTGTGTGTGTGTGTGTGTGTGTGTGTGTGTGTGTGTGTGTGTGTGTCTTCATGATTATGTGCACCAGTAGGACAGTGTGTGTGTGTGTGTGTGTGTGTGTGTGTGTGTCTTCATGATTATGTGCACCAGTAGGACAGTGTGTGTGTGTGTGTGTGTGTGTGTGTGTGTGTGTGTGTGTCTTCATGATTATGTGCACCAGTAGGACAGTGTGTGTGTGTGTGTGTGTGTGTGTGTGTGTCTTCATGATTATGTGCACCAGTAGGACAGTGTGTGTGTGTGTGTGTGTGTGTGTGTGTGTGTGTGTCTTCATGATTATGTGCACCAGTAGGACAGTGTGTGTGTGCACACTTGCTTTTAAGTCTGAGTTAGAAGCCCGAGATCTGAGGTTTGTGCCAGTCGGTGAACAGGGAACATGAGCGCGTGTCCGATCACGTACCACCTGCTGCAAAGAACCCCCACTCCCCTCCTGAGAAACAAACAGAAACAACGTATCTCCCTTCACCAGATAAGCTCTGGTGTTAGCTGCTGGTGCTCTTTTATTTTTAGCGTCATGGAGCGGTCGCACTGGGTTCGTCTCTGGTGCCAGGAGGTGTCGGGTTCAGTTCTGTGTTGAACTAAAACCTGATGGGGCCAATCACCAACACTCCTATCAAGTCCTGCTCTGGCACAACTGATCCAGACCTAAAATATAAAGTAAGTAAAAAACAACAACAACATCTGTATTGAACCACACCCAAATTTGCATCAGCAGCGCCAGCTGCCCCTTCACCGGTCAAGCAAAGTGGACGCTCGATCGGTGAAGTGGTGTTTGTACTGATCTTAGTCCGACCCCCGACCTGTACCAGGGTCCGTGTCCCACCTGCCCCCCCCCCACCCTGACCCCTATATGGCCCAAACACTGAGATCTTGCACGCCAAAAAAAATCCAATGATTGTAATAGGACGAGAACCAAAACAAACAAAAACGACAAAGACTCAAAATGAGGTAATTCGAACTCAATCGATCTCCAGGAAATTGAAAAAACTCAAAAGTGAAGATAACAAACAACAGAACAAATCAAAAGGAACTCAAATAACTTCCAAAGTACAATCATTGGAACAAAAAACTACCGAAAAACGCCAAACACAAACCCAGTCATGGGAAACAGATAGAAATGATCTGTAATCTAAAGGAAGAAGACGTCGCCGAAATGAGAAAAATACTAATCAAAGCCAAAACCGGAACAAAACATATAAACGGTCCTCAACAGTAAAGAGGACACGTGGTACCGCCTGCATGGTGGTATGATGATGGATGTATGAGCCCATGCTTGCTGTATAAATAAACTTGACCCGACTATTCTTGTGGGGCAGTCACACACACACTCGAGGGCCAATGGGAACCACTGACTGATAACAGCTCCCTGATGCTGAGAGCAAAAAGCCAAACGCTTCTGGGTAAGTGCACAGAAAGAGGTTGTTTGCCATCTGATGGGAGCGTCATGTCAGAGAAGTTCCTTTATCGCGGCCTCCCTCGACCATCCCATCAGACAACCGTCAAGAGACACGAAATCTGCTCCCTTTCATTTCACACAATCAGCGGAGTCCCCGTTGCCTCTCTTCGTACAAAGAGGGGAAATCACCGCCACGCTCACTTGTTGTCTGTCTCATCAGCGGGACGGATCAGTACTGCTGATGATGTGTTCAAGTCTTTATAAAGGAGGAAATGAAAGAAGAGCGCGGACAATGGGTCTCAGCCCCCAACAAAGAAGAATATGGAAAGCACATTCACCCTCCTTTCATCCTGCTGCATAATGAAAGACGAGCAGGCAGGCGATTCCTGTCTGACCTTTTCTTGTTCCCGAGGTTACCCCAGAGACATCCACTCTTTCAAGGAACACAGACTTCCTCGGATCTAAAGGCCGGCTGAAGAGAGGGAGGAGAAGACTTTCCCAACATAGATGACAGAAGCCGCCGGTGTCAGACGTTGAAATGCCGTAGCATTTAGAAAATTTGAGAAATGGGAGATGAAGTTCATGTTCGATAAGGTTCCTTGTGTTTGACCGACCGACCTCGACATCGCTGCAACAATTGGAGCTGAATAGGTTTTGACGTGGGCAACATGGTGTGGATCGATACTCCGTTCAGGACCAGAGCATCCTGGAGTCAAGGCTTCCAAAGCTGATTAAAAACCAGACGACCCACCTCCTCTCCTCGGGCTCAGAGGCCTCGGGTTGAGTCACGGCACCTCGTGACCTCACCGAGACGTCGAGGACCACTCGGTGCTCCTCCGCAGACAAGACGGGGCGGTATCCAAGACAACCGCCTGATGTTATCCTTGTAACGTCCCACCATCTCACTTGTTAGCTCTTCTGTCCAGACTCAACGATGTTACAAGTGTCTCACTCAGACATCCTCAATGACGTCCGCCGTTCGAGCGTCTCGACATGTCTGCAGTCCATTGACGAGGCACTACAGAGCGCAGTTAACAGTCGGGCACTGATGGAAATACTGCGGGAGTCTTTCATCACTTGGCTACAAGAGCAATCCAGGGCTGATTTCTCGGAGCAATCAAACGGTCCAAGTGATGAGCTGAACGAAGGCACAAGATGTACTGTGGTGAAGAAGGGTTCTGTGGAGCACCGACACGTTGGTGCCTGAGACCTTCCATCTCCAAAATGAGTTCAGTCAATCAGTCGCACTTCACTTTGAGTTCAGTGAGTCGAACACTACTTACACTTCACTCATTGTAGAAAAAGCTGAAACTCTTTATACACCTCACATTTGTGTTTCTGTGTGATATCAAAGTACGAACAGTAGTACAGTACTGCACTTGCATGGATCTCGCTAGAGCTGTAACAGGTAATCGATTAGTAATCGCAGACTATTTTGATAATCGATGAATTGGTTCGAGTAGTTTTGATGAAAAAAAAGTACAAATTCTTTGATTTCAGCTTCTTCAATGTGAATATTATTTGTATTTTCTGGTTTCTTTGCTCCTCTGTGACAGTAAACTGAACGTCTTTGGTGTATGGACAAAACAAAACATCATCTTGGAGTTTGGGGAAACACGATCAACGTTTTTCACCATTTTATGAACAAACAACTAATCGATTAATCCAGAAAATAATCAACAGATTAATTGATCGTTAGTTGCAGCCCTAGAACTCGCAAAGGCTCAGATTGGTAATCTGTAGATTAATGTTGAAATTTTTAAGGGAACAAATGTTAAATTTTTAATAATGACATTTATGTTATATTTTTCAGTGCTGTCAACATCGCAAACTGTCCATTGTATTCCAGTGGAGGCAGATATCTCTACCTTAACAATAAATGTAATTTATTATTAGGATTATTTTACCTCCAAATCTTACGATGAGTCAATGTTGCATTATTACTAAACAGTGTCCACTGTGCAGACCGTCCACAACAGATCACTGAATAAGGACATTTGACAGATGATACTTTGACATTTAGCAGATGTTGATATCTACATGAGCTTGTATGAAGGGAGTTTTTCCTCCCTGGTGATAATATTTGACGTCTGTCAATATTTCTTCCAGGGCTGAGGACATTCATTGTATCACGTGGTGTCTTGTGTTGTCTGACTCCCATCATGCTCAGCTCACCACCTGGTGGACACAATGAGACATGACGCCAGCTCGACTTCCTCATCAGGAGGAAGAACTGGATTCAATTCTTTATCTACTGAAGAAACACACACACACACACACACACACACACACACACTTCACTGTCACTGACACTCCTTCCATCAGGAGTGCATATTCATATATGAACAAGAAAGTGTGGACTATGATTAAAAAAAAGACTTGTTTGGATTTGGATACAGGATTTATTTGTCATACTAATGTGCAGAAATGCAAACTCTCTGTGTGTACAGTCACACACACACACACACACACACACACACACACTGCTCTGCTGCAGTGCCGGGTAATGAAAAATTCACAGTTAAAGTTTGGAAAAACAACAAAAACTAATTATTACTGACTAAGAGTTTAACAGTCAAAAACCTGGAACGTTTGTCGAATCCAGTGACGTACATTGTACTGTCACTCCTCCACTGTCCATCTCCCGCAGCCTGCCCCCTCGGATCAGTACCTCGGTTCGTCTGTCAGCAGGATGAGGACGGGACGTGGGCCAAGAAAGACTTTTTCACAGATTTCCCAGGGAATCATTCGTGGATCTTGATGAAAACAATCAGGCGTATTTCAGAGGGCTGACGTCCGTGAGTTTGTGCAAATTTGCTGCGGACCCAAAGTAAAAAATCTGGATCCAGGAGATTTAAATGTGGTTTCACGAGGGGCTTGTCGGAGGTCTGTGCTCTGGCATCTGTCGGTAGTAGGAGAAGTGGAACAGTTGTAATGTTCCAAACTACAAGAGGAAGCACTGAATACGTGTCAGTTATTACCTAGAGAAACAAACAATTAAACAAAATCTTGAATATCATCAAAAAATATTGGCAGATTTGTTCCTAACATGTTGCCGTTTGCCTCAAAGACACGAAACATAAAAAAACAAAAAACTGTTATTTCCACTCATTCATCCCACATAAATACACACACACACACACACACACACACACACAGAGGAGGTCATCTGGAGGTGTCGGCGGGCTGCGCGGTGCTTCTCTCATTTGAGGGCCTGCCAGATGATGATGATGAGGATGGTGAGCACCAGCGACATCACCATGGCCAACATGCACATCCTCTTACGGGACTTCCTCTGCAGAAGACAGACATCACGTCAGAGGGTGGAGGACAGCACATCTCATTGAACTACAGTAAATGAATCCTAGCGTACAGGTATGAAACAAGCTGATGGTATTCCATCTTTTTTTATATATGTCAAAAGCACACAAATGATCCAAAGCAACAAAGTGTGGGTGAGTCTAAATACTCCAGGACCTGTGGTTGCTAAATATTTCATTTAACTTTTGAAAAATACTAATTAATATCCTACAACATCTGGTTCATTTAGGCTTCTAAAAAAATGTGACTGTGTGTGTGTGTGTGTGTGTGTGTGTGTGTGTCTCTCAGAGGAGTGAGAGTGGCATCACCTCATCGTTGGTTTGGTCTTTCCATTGGATGTCAAATATCACAAGACTTTTCCTTAACGTTTCTTATGATTTGATGATTTCTTAAATGCGACTTCTGTCCTTTTCAAATCTTTACACAGTGTTGTCTCCTCCTCCTCTCTCCTACCTGGTGATAAGACGCCTTCTGCAGCTGCACCGCTCCTCTGTCCACATGCACCTCAGCGCTCTCCACGTTGGCCTCGATGCTGTCTGGAAGTGGGAGCACAGTCGGTGTCAACGCACGCGTCTGAACGATGAACCCCGATTTTCCTCTGACTTACCGATCATATCTCCCTGGTCGTGGATCATCACGGCCAGGTCCTTGAAGATCTGGTTCACGTCCATGATGTCGGCCTGGAGCGGGGGAGGAGTGACTGTGTGAACAGAGCTACTCGGTGACAGTGTCGATGTGTCCGTTTGAATGTCAAGCGAATTTTAAGCGAACTTTTGAAAGTTCACAAAAAGGAAAATGCGAATTACGTTTCCATCAACTGGTTTGGAGCAACGACGACGGTAGAGGAGACACAGCTCGGGACAGAGTGACACTTTTCTGTTCATACCTCCATCTGCCTGATGTTGGTCTCTCTCTCCTTGATGAGCTCCAGGTCCTCCTCTGTGACGACGGGCTCCTCAGTCTGAGTCTGACTCCACTCATCTTCCCTGTTCCATCATCATACACATCCAGCTTCATATAACACTTTGATGTTATTAACTTTACTCATCTAGTCGACTTGCACTTTCTTTTGTCTACATGCTAAGATAAGCGAGTAGTAGACAAGTAGTGCTTTTTGAAACAAATCCAACTTTTTTATCTTATATAGATCCCACAAGGGAGGTCATATTCCTTAAAAAATATATAAATCTATTAAATGTATTATTCAATCATACGTAAGGAGAACAGGCTTGATAATGGATATTTGAGGCTCATAATATCAACATATTTTAACCCGAAAACAATGTACTGGACAATATTCATTTTATTATGCGTCAATACTTTTCTTGAATTCTATACTTAAAGAATTGCGACCCAGACATATAGATTATTATTATTATTACTGGTAATATACGGTCTAATGCTGTAAATGTTATGAGTGCCCTCTGCTGGACGAACTGTGTAATGGGTGACTTTTCTTATTATTATCTTATTATTGGCCAGTATTTCCACAATAGGCTAAAAGCGGATCATATTGCTGGTGTCACCCATATTGGAAATTTCTCATTATGATGTGACATCATTTACATTTGGATACAGAGAAAACATTCTCCCTCCCAGCCAGAGGTGTGTCAGTGCGGACTGTTCCTTTAAAATATCTCTGCGCTAACTGCACAAAGAACTATACGGTCGGGGCCAAAGGTCAAATATTTAAAATGAATGCAGAAGAAACTTACTTTTCAAACGTAACCAGCGTTTCGCTCACATTTCCTCCGTCTCCCTGTCGACGGTAACGAACAAACACAAGTGTAAATTCATTTTTAACAGGAGTAATTCAAGATGTAATGTTTCTGGCTGTGAAACAGTTTGTGTCTGATCTGCACCGTGACTCTGGATCCGGCTCGAGCTCTGGCCACCGTCTCCTTCTCTTTCTCAGTGGCGCTGCGCTGCACCGCCTGGAAGTTGTTGAGGGCCGCGGAGAAGTCGCTCATCAAGCGCTCCCTCTGCAGCTTCTGCTGCCTCTGGAGGGAAGAGGAAAAGGAAAGGAGAGAATAAAGTTTTATGCATCTTCTTCTTAATCAGCTGAGATTCACGAGACTCGTGCGTAGCTGAAGGTTCAGAACCACGGACAGCACAATGGATAGGTGCAGCGCTGTCCATGGTTCTGAAACAACAGAGGAGATCGATACGCAGACAGAAGGACAGACAGAGAGACAGACAGACAGACAGACAGACGGACAGACAGAGAGACAGACAAGCAGACAGACAGACAGACAGACAGACAGAGAGACAGACAGACAGACAAAGAGAAAGAGAGGCAGACAGACAGAGAGACAGAGAGAGAGACAGACAGACAGACAGGCAGACAGACAGAGAGACAGACAGACAGACAGACAGACGGACAGACAGGCAGACAGACAGACAGACAGACAGACAGACAGAGAGACAGACAGACAGTCACACAGACAGACAAAGAGAAAGAGAGGCAGACAGACAGAGACAGAAAGACAGACAGTCACACAGACAGACAGAGAGACAGACAGACAGACAGTCACACAGACAGACAAAGAAAAAGAGAGGCAGACAGACAGACAGAAAGAGACAGACAGACAGACAGACAAAGAGAAAGAGAGGCAGACAGACAGAGAGACAGAGAGAGAGACAGACAGACAGACAGGCAGACAGACAGAGAGACAGAGAGAGAGACAGACAGACAGACAGTCAAACAGACAGAGACAGACAGACAGACAGACAGAGAGACAGAGAGAGAGTCAGACAGACAGACAGGCAGACAGACAGACAGGCAGGCAGACAGACAGACAGGCAGACAGGCAGACAGACAGACAGGCAGACAGACAGACAAAGAGAAAGACAGACAGGCAGACAGGCAGACAGACAGACAGACAGACAGGCAGACAGACAGGCAGACAGGCAGACAGTCAGACAGGCAGACAGGCAGACAGACAGACAGGCAGACAGACAGACAGACAGGCAGACAGGCAGACAGGCAGGAGTAAACGCCCTGAGGAAATGAGGCAGTGTTGAGAGCACGCTGCCACGTGATTGGCTGACTGGACAACTGCATGAATAAGCAGCTTTGTGGTTGAATGCCGGCATCACAAAAAACAACTGAAGCAAAATCCATGAATCATCTTTGGTATTGAACAAACACACTCTATCATATGTTCGCTGGTATATTACAAACAAAAGTATTGTATTTTATTCGGTTCTAATTTATTTATTTTAAGTTGTATTGTGCTTTAATGTCTGCTGGAATGTTAAAAAAGAAAGAAGTTCAGTGTTATAAAAATATTAATAAATTTTACTTTTGTAATTGATTTTACCCTGGAAATATACACAAAAAAAGTTTTTTAAAAATTTAATAAATTTTAAAAAAGCACATTTAGGCGATTATATTTATGCAATTGTGAAAAAATAGGCAAAATAAATGAAAAACTGAAAAGAAAAAAAACCTGAAGTATTCAGCCTTCGGCCAAGTGTTTCATTAATGTGGGTCTCAGTTTCTGCCAACAATTTCCATTTCGGTACATCCCTATCCCTACAACACGTGGTTTTTGGAATAACATGTATGTTCATTTACACGTGAAGATGTAAGTTTGATCGACTCAGTGATTGAAAGCAGCAGCAGACTGACCTGCTCTGATGGAGACAGAGGTGGGGGCCGAGCGCCGAGCTCCTTCAGGTGTCTGTTGGTCTCTTTAGCCAGCTGGTTGGTGTAGTGCTGGAGCTGCTGGCTGCAGGGGAGCAACACACACACACACACACACACACACACACACACACACACACAGTGAACACCAACTGGCCACGAAGTGCATCTAACAATCAAAACACGCATGTGAGTTTACGTGGCATCACAGCGGCAGTGAGCGATTTTCAGCGCAGACCGCACAAACGTAAATGATTCAATCTGAAGTAGAAGAAGAAGAAGAGTACGAATATGATCCAGAAGAGACGTCATCATGTCAGTTACTGTTACATATGAATCATAACATGTGATGTCACACGGTGGTAAAACACTGACACATGCTGATGGAGCCGCTGAGGTTCTTGCTCATGACGACGTCGTTTAGTGAAAGTGGAGTCGGATTCTCTGAGCAGCGCTGTCGGCTTCTCCTAAGTCTAATGAATCCTCCATTACACCTTTCCTGGACCTCATGACATTTTCCACAGAGGTCAAGGAATAGTAGAGAGGAAGGACGATCTGTATCCAACCTCCCCTGCCCGAGGCTGTGGGGTTTCGCGGCCCCGCCGCCGGTGTAGTAAATTCATCAAGAACACCAACAAAGAATGAGACGATCTTTCTCCCGAAAAAATCACTTACTGCCCCTTTAAAAAGCCAGGACTGTAGATACTCACAGCCGCTCCTGGAGCCCTGAGGTTTCCTGTCTCGTCCCCAGTTGAAGGAGGAGATGTTTGATCTGACCAGCTGCAGAGCGAAGGAGCCACGTCAGTAAATGTGTGTGTGTGTGTGTGTGTGTGTGTGTGTGTGTGTTGGACACTCACAGTTGTGGTTGATCTTCTGGATGTTGAAGGTACAGGCCTGGACCAGGCTGCTCGTGTCCCGTGGCTGGGACCAGCTGCTGTCTGCTCTCATCGAGGACATCTTGGCTCTGTCGCCCCCTGGTGGCCGCTCGCACACCGC
>NC_061515.1:1450000-1510000 GCF_022379125.1 Scophthalmus maximus
TTATTGACGCGAGCATAACGAATGAGCTAAGCTACATTGGCGCACGTTGCGTTGGCTAATTGACTGACTCCGTGTTCTAACCTTCACATGTTCTCATGTCCGGGGTCACTATGAAGAGAAGACATCACAGACTCCGAGCTGCTGAGAGAGCGACACGCTGTGCAGCAGAACGAGTCGCTGCCTCATTACGAAGCCCCACCGCTGCTTTGGCCAAGTTAACAGCGGGTGTGGAGTTAATCACATCGCAGGAACGTGACCCTTGAGATCCTAAAAAACATGAGGATCCCACTTAAAGAAAGTCAGTTTGTTCATTTTGATAGCATGTTATCTACCCTCTGCCGTTTGTCCTGTTTTCTCCACAGACCATGATGTTTTAAAGGGGCAGTACACGGCATTCTAAAGAAATGCACGTTTTGTAAAAATCAGCGAGTAAAAAAAAAAAAATCCAGGTTTTAGGCTCAGCCCAGGGTCCGTACATCGAAAACCAAAACATGGTGCGGACCGCACCGAACAACGCTACAAGTACAGTTGGTGAACATCACTCGTCAACACTTGAAGACGCTGCGGTTTTGGCCTAGTGGTCAGTGCGTCAGACTTCTGTACCGGAGGTCACGGGTTCGCGGCCCGACGAGAGCAGTGAAATCACAACAACAACAAAGAGAGAAACAAGCTTTGTCCAGAATCGCGTACTGCCCCTTTAAGCGATGGGCTTTTCTTGACCCATGCAGTGTGATTCCGACACAAGGGTCACATCCGTCCATCCCGTCCGAATGACACAGCTGTATTTTCAACCATGACAGCAGGAAAATGTCCATAGCCAGCATCGTAGAGATTTTCTGATTCAGCAGCTACATGTCATTCATCTCCATCTCTCCATGTCAAGTGCGGTTGCAGCATGAACGCATAATCATTTCCAGTTAGCGTCTGTTCATTTAAGAGCGCGGATGCTCCAGCCTCATCCAGCACCTTCTATCCACGTGCAGCTGACGATGCACCACGGAGACAAAGAAAGCGGAGTTTGATTTTAGAATTGGGTTCAGATCAGCGGGTTAATTAAGCCCCATATGGCTCCAAAGAAATGAGTCAGGCCCTAATATAACTCTCTCTCTCTCTCTCTGCATCAGCTGTTGAGTGATATCGTCCTGCTACGGAAAAGTAAAGGATTCTCTCTGAATGGAGACAAGGCTGCTTGTCCTTTGATTATCTCTTTTCAATGCCCAGCTGCTGAGTGTGTGTGTGTGTGTGTGTGTGTGTGTGTGTGTGGGTGGGACAGTAAACGTTCACCGACAAGAATAGTAAAGCGTAACGGGGGGGGGGGGGGGGGGGTCTATTAAAACAGCTTTGGTACCTTCGACAGTTCAGCTGCTTCCAGAGGCCAGTTAGCAATAATGATGGTCTATGTACATACATACAACACTGTGCCTTTCTCTCCGTGGTATAGATGGTAAAAATATACAAGTTAGGAATTTTGCAGACAGATTTTATTCCCATTTAGTTTTGCTGACTCCTGCAAAAGTATAGGAACAACTTTTAACTTGTGCATCATCTTTAAAGCTGTAGGTCGGGCTATAAAGAAGATACAGGTCAACCTTAGTGTTCCTCTCCTGCGTCTCTCTCTTGCAGTGATCTGCAGTCTGTGTGTCGAAAGGAACTCTGGGCAGAGGAGAAAAACAGCTTCAAGAGAAATGAACGTGATTCCTTTGTTGCTGTGTGCCGAAAGTTGTCCCTCAGTCTTTCTCTGTTCCTCGCGTGTGGGCAAAGGTACTGGAGGAAAAAAAAGGAAAAGGGATTCAGGCGTGACTGAAAGAATGCTTGGCAACCAACACACTATTTTATGTACATGACAAAAGGCGAGGAAATGTTTGTTTTTAATCCCATTTCATTTCATCTGAGCTCCCTGTGCATCACATCACAGAGCATGTGCAGCCAGCCAGGATGGCCGAGACAGGGAAGAACCCACAGGCAGCCGGAGACACAAAGTTAAAGACCCCTAGTAACTTCGGTTACCTTGTGATTTCAGGTCGAGACCGGTGTCCAGAACGACTCAGAGGATTTGATGGCTGAATGACATTTGGAGACTGTGGAACACATGATCTGACCCGCGACAAATACAGTGTACTGAACCCTCTACTTCACTGTTTAAAGATTATCTTCAGTGTTGTATTCCATTTATCTCCGGTAGGAATTCAAACTCATTTGTTCCAGTGTGAATGAGTAACCACGGGCTTTAGTCAAGGCCTGGTGTTTGGGTTAACCCCCCGGAATCATTCAGCATTTTCTGTGAAATTAGTTTAATTCGTTGGGTTCGTGTTACTCATTCATTAAATCATTCAAACTTTGAATTAAGGCCCTTTAGAGCAAGCTCTCTTTATCGCCATGACTACAATACATATAGTCAGTAAAAGAAACAATAATCCAGGAATGAAATTATTAAATTACGAACATTAGGCAATGAACGATGTAGACAGCAGTATGTGAAAGCAATAAGACAAAAATATAGGATATCTTAAGTCGTTAAAACAAAATATATATGTATCTAAATCTTAATTTAAACATACACATTTGCACGGCCCAGAGTCAGCCAAAAGAGATTTAAAAAGATTAAGAGGGATTAGCTTTGTCTACTTGGAATCTTTTCGGCATCTTGTTCGACTCGTGTGGAGCAGGAAATTTAAAAGCCAATTTCGCCGTCCCGGTGCAAACGTGTTTATTCTCGAGGACCAAATGATCTCGGGACCTATTGTGGTGGGAAGTAGAACCGTAGTAAATAAGACATGTCAGGTATACCCAGGAAGATTGCCAATAAGTGCTTTGTAGTTGGGGAAAAAACGCAGTGTTGTTCTCTTTTCTCAGTCAGCAACTGCCACTGCCCCATCTTCTTATACAGAATACAACAATGAGCCCTGGAGCTGTCACCGGTTATGAATTCAAGGACGCAATGATGAGGTTTGAGATTAGAAGCTGGAGAGAACATCGCTATAATCCAAACCTGATGAAAGGTTGACTGAACAATATGTTTGCTGTTCTTCTGGACAATACACAACTTATTTCTATAAAAGAATGACAGACTTGCCTTTATCAATATGTTCCCTGACTCATAGCTTGTGATTTATCCAGAATTTTAAGTATCTACAAAATGGTACTCTTTCAATCCATGTTCCATATCCTGTTGTAATATTTACTTCTATGTTATTGTTGTTAGAAAACAGTCAAACATACATTTTTGAGAGTCAGAGTAAAGCAGTAATTTTAGGTCAATCAGTGTTTGCTGAACACTACAGAGACGTCAACGTTCAAATTGTGAACAGTGTGAGCAGCAGAGGGCAGTATTGCATGGATACGGGCATCAGCAGCATTCAGACGAATTACGCTGTTCGTCGCTTTTTGGCCCAACATAATTTATAAAAATAGTGGATAAAAGTGGGCCTGAAATGGATCCCTGTGGCACACCTTAATTAAACAGCTTTAAACTTGACATTTAGCCATCGGCCACAGCAAGACAACTTCAAGACTTTTCATCAAAGCCAATGAATTCCAGTTTTTTTTTTAATCATTTGATGGTCGACAGATGAATAAATCAATAAAGACATCACAATCCTGTCTGTGATGTAGTTCACTAGCAACATCGTTAAAGACAGTAGTTGCTGTCACAGTATTAAACCCAGCTCCAAATCTCGATACGTAAGATAATGAAATAGAGTTCTGATCTAAGGATGTTTTCACATGAACATTAACTATTTTTTTAACAGTAC
The DNA here is from genome assembly GCF_022379125.1 of Scophthalmus maximus. Classification (NCBI taxonomy): domain Eukaryota; kingdom Metazoa; phylum Chordata; class Actinopteri; order Pleuronectiformes; family Scophthalmidae; genus Scophthalmus; species Scophthalmus maximus. The sequence goes on from NC_061515.1 coordinate 1,453,753, forward strand.
TATACCCAGAACCCCATGCGTTGCTCCTGCTGCTCGTCAACTGCTGTCTTTGGCTTTTACTTTACCACTTGGAAATGGGCACAAGTCTGAAGTTCAGTAGTGCTGACTGAGGGTTGTTCTAATGAACATCCACAAGGGACATTCACATTCAGACTTAATGCAGACTTTCTGCAGACTTCCCAGAAGTCGGTTTGGGGGAGAAACTGCACTGGACTTTGCCAGAAAAAAATTACCCCCAATCTCTTCTGATATGGAGGTTACACTTTGTACAGTATGTTCTGTAATACTTTTTTAAACCTTTTTCATTTTGTTGTATTTTGTTGTACTGCTGTAGTAGGGTTTCATATTGCACACAGGCTAAAGAATATGAACACACAGACAGCACAAGTATAATTTTGATCTGTAGGATTGTTTTGTCCATATGTTGATGTGAATATCTTCTTCTGAGGCTTTAATGTTGATCAGTTCATGTGCATGTTGTGATTTCTGACCACTTTTTTTTTATGGCTAAAAGATACACATAAGGAAAATACTTTTGAAAGAGAATTTGCATCTGCAGTCGTGGCTGCTGCTGCTGCTGAAGCAAAAAGTCATAGGGTTACACGAGGACTTAAAAGTCTCAAGTCAGCACGTGATGACGGCGACGATGTCACTGTGCGTGTAAGACAAGTGGTCCACAGGACCGCAGGGTTTATAACAGTGGTGTATAACAGTGGTGTATTACAACAGTGGTGTATAACAGTGTTTTCTAACAGTGGATTATAACAGTGGTGTATAACAGTGTTTTCTAACAGTGGATTATAACAGTGGTGTATAACAGAGGTTTGTAACAGTGGTGTATAACAGTGGTGTACATCAGTGGTGTATAACAGTGGTGTATAACAGTGGTGTACATCAGTGGTGTATAACAGTGGTGTATAACAGTGGTGTACATCAGTGGTGTATAACAGTGGTGTACATCAGTGGTGTACATCAGTGGTGTATAACAGTGGTGTACATCAGTGGTGTATAACAGTGGTGTATAACAGTGGTGTACATCAGTGGTGTATAACAGTGGTGTACATCAGTGGTATATAACAGTGGTGTACATCAGTGGTGTACATCAGTGGTGTATAACAGTGGTGTGGTGTATAACAGTGGTGTACATCAGTGTTGTACATCAGTGGTGTACAACAGTGGTGTATAACAGTGGTGTACATCAGTGGTGTATAACAGTGGTGTACATCAGTGGTGTACATCAGTGTTGTACATCAGTGGTGTATAACAGTGGTGTACATCAGTGGTGTATAACAGTGGTGTATAACAGTGGTGTGGTGTATAACAGTGGTGGACATTTATAACCTCACTTCTCTGCCGCGCTGGACAATCGTCAGTGGTCAGGCGGCTCGTTTGTCATTGGTCGCTCCGGTTGTCCGTCAGGCCGCTCTCTCGCGCCATTGGCTGCCCTCCCCTGGGACTTTGGCTCTACCTGTCTCGCCGTGAGAGGCTGACGGAGCTTCCTGGTCCTCGCGCTGCTCCCGCCCCCTTTCCAATCCAAGCTCCACCAAGGAAGGAAGGAGGAAGAGGGAGGACCCGCTCGAAACGCATGTGTCACTTCCAGTATGCTGCCGCCGCCGCTGCGTGACGACTGCCCCGGGATTCTTCTAGCTTCTGCGGTCGGCGGGAAGTGAGGTGCGGAACGTCTGGAAGCACAGCCCCGCTGGTCCTGAGGGGGATGCGGGCCGCGTCGTGAAGGACAGGTTGTTGCGAGAAGTGGTTTCGGAAGTGGAGCGTGGCAGAGACGAGGAGGAAGAGAGAAGAGCGGGGGGGTGGGGGGCGATACCAGATAGCTTGCTTCGCTCGCCACGACGGGACTGACGGGAGAACATGGCGGAGCATCATCACCCGGTTTCCGACAGCGGCAAACACAAATCCTCGCTGAACTCCGGCGCGGCGTCGTACTCCGGGAACGGGCGCAGCAGCGTGGCGGTGTTGGCGGAGAGAGGGAGCAGCAGCGCCGGCGGAGACGCAGCAGCAGGAGGAGGTCTGTCCGGCGGCCTGTCGCAGCCGGCCGGCTGGCAGTCCCTCCTGTCGTTCACCATCCTGTTCCTGGCCTGGCTCGCCGGCTTCAGCTCCAGACTCTTCGCTGTCATCCGCTTCGAGAGCATCATTCACGAGTTCGACCCCTGGTGAGTCCCCTCGCTCATCTTTATTATCAGGAAGTTTTCTTTTTAAAACATGTAACGGCTCCGAGTCACGCGCCGCAACAATAACGTGTTCGCCTTTTTATTTTTGGTTCGTCTACGGCGGCTGCGTTGCCAATATTTACCTGCTGTGATCGGTACACTGGAGCCAACCAGTCAAGTCCAGTCAGTCGGTCATCTTGAACTGTCATTTTGAAAGTCACTGCTTCTGCATACACGTCTTTTGTGTTTTATTTTTAAATCTCCGACCATCGTGTTTAATAAAAAGGAAAATACACCGGACTGACCTTTTCCGTACCACGTGACGCACGAGTAGCCAATCGCTACTGTCGTTGATGTCAAGGTGCAACCTTTTACAAGCCAGTGGAGGGGGAGGAGTCGGAGAGGGGGAGAGGGGGGAGGGGGGAGGGGCCAAGGCGGAGGACAATAGTGGCTGACCGGTAGCTTCACATCTGACTGCTGCAGGAGCACAGGGTTGAACCCGGAAGTGAAGCGAGCAACCACAGATGTGTTGACCTGCAGACCACGACTGCCCCTGATTGCAGCGGCAGCAGCAGCACTGGTCTACGGGGTCTGATAAAGTGTGTGTGTGTGTGTGTGTGTGTGTGTGTGTGTGTGTGTGTGTGACTCATTTGGAATTGAGCTACTTATTCTACAGGACAGTTTTCAAGTTTTTTATTATTATTATTATTATTATTAGATAAGATAAGATAATAATCCTTTATTCATCCTACAACGGGGAAGTTTTGGACATTACAGCAGCAAAGTGGACAGCTGAATATAATTTTTTTTAAAGTGATAGGTATGTACAAAATATCACATATGAATGCTATGTACAGAGCAGTAGCAATAATTTCACATGGAGAATCAATATAAATATTGCACAGTTGATTATTGCACTCCTGTGAAATGAGACGAAAAATGAAAAAAAAATTGCAAGTATTCCAGTGAATTATTTGATCAGTGGTTTTGTCCTGAGTGTGTGTGTCTTTGTGTTTGTGTGTGTGTTCTATTGAGTGCGTGCTGGTCTAACAGCAGCAGGGAGGAAGGACCTGCGATACCGATATTACGATCATTTTTTAGATTAATTTGGCAGTGAACGTGTCATTTCCGTCAGACTTTTGCCGTGAGAGCTTTTTTGCATCATCGTGTGGTACTTGAAATGTGAAAAAGAGAAGGAAAAAAAAAAATGTCACCACTGCACGTTGGTGCTGCCAGAATGGCAGCCGGCAATCAGACAGTGAGCTCAGCAGATTTTTGCTGCCAGATAAGGTGTACGGAGGCCTCCAGCTGAGCAGTCAGGAGTTCTTACTTTTTCATCTTTTGTATTCCCTCTTCAGTACGTCTGATTTTCAAAGCTCGTGTCAGAGAGAAACCCCAGATTAATCAGGCCAGCGCTCTGCTGAGCCAGAGCTGATGCTGTTTCTTTTCATATTGTTTGTTTAATTTCGTTTTTACTCGCCAGAAATGGTCCGAGCCTCTGTTGTTGTACACTATAGGACCGACGCCTGGCCCAAGACTGCATTGCATCATCCCTGAAAGCTTTTTAATGGTTATTCTGAGACCGGCATTATGACGGCTCCACGTCTTGTGGCACAATAAATAAAAGAGGAGGCTTGAAAAGCGCCGGCTTGACGAGAGTCCTCAGTTTCTGTGTGTGTGTGTGTGTCGTTGTCTGAAAGACGAGTGTGGCGCGGCGTGGAGAAAAATGTATTCATACGCTGCCTCACTGCTCTCGCCAATATCCTCATAGCTTATTTGACTGGCAGCATTCATGTGCTGAATCGGTGTCGGTGCGTCTTTGATTAGATGATGCCAAAGTCTTGCGGTCAGGTAATATTTGTTATAAATTTAACACCTGACTGAAATATTAACCATTTGTGGCTCGTCTTTGCCTTAATGTTGTAAATGTGTGAGTGGCTCCAGTGTGAAAATCTGCTGTTGTGTGTGGAAGAAGAGGATTTTTGTTGTTTTTACCCAGAGGTCATACTAAAGAAACTTGAAGGGGTTTTCAATCAGTCAACTGGATTTCTGATCACTTTGTTCATAAGACAGTTCAGCCCCACAACGTCCCTGCGTGGTTGCTTATCGTTCTGTACTTTATCTAATCTCAATCCATAGGAGAGCGACGAGTCATTTCACCCGGTGCGCCATCCTGTTTGTTCTCTTTATCGCTCTATCTCGTCCTCACATGCTCTCTCTCTGATCTGCCCTTTTAATGTGTCTATAGTTAATGGTCCCTTTTTTCTCCAGAAATGTGAGTGTGTGCTATTGGATCTGATGGCAAAAAGCAGTTTGGGCCCCATAAGTGGTTAGTGATGCTTTGAGATTGGGCCTCGTTAATCATGCAGTGCACAGCATCATAAAGAAAAAGAAGTAAAAAAAGTTTCATCAGTACTTGTTTCTCTGTCTGATGCACCGAAGGTAGCAGGCTCTTGAACTGGACCTCCCTCGGAACAAGGCCCGGTGAGTAGACGAGGTTTGATCCAGCTGTCATCTTCGGTTTTGCTCAAAAGCTCCAGCAAAAGGATGTTTAAGTAATAAATGTCACTCAGTGGCCAGTTGTCTTTTGAAGAATGACATGTCTGATATCATTATAACACGAACCTCTAACGGACGACAGCCAAGCTTCATCCAGGCCCATTATTAAGTACATCAGCTGAAATGTTGCAGGATTGTACTGTTAGAATACAGAGGAAGAAAAGACAGTGCAGTCTTCATATTGTCGGGGGGTTTATGAGGTCGAGGCACTTATTCACTCGATGGCAGCCTTGATACGTCTGTTGCTCGGATGGATGTCATGTAAATTGCCACTGACATTTATGTTCCCAGCCCAGAAGATGAAGTCTGGTGATCCCCAGACTTTTTAAGTTTCAATTCATCAAATATTAATTCATTAATAATTCATCTAATACTGTGCTTCAAGTTCAACTACTGTAAGTTTGGCAAGTAGGGGCGAGATTTGATGGGATTTTACTTTATCCAAATCAGACAATATAATCTGAGTCCAATATCAAATGTTTAAAGCCCCAGTGTGTAATTTTTTGTAATTTCCTGGCGCCATCTGGTGGTAAAGTTGCAAACAGCAACCAACTGAGCGACCGACAGGGGACACTTTATGGTGTCGCACCGCTGATTCCATTTTCGGTTTCCGTCAGCGTCTGAAAATTCAACACGAATGCGACGAATTCTGGACCGTTTAGTTCAACAACTGTATTCAACACGACGTAGAAACATGGAGACTCACACGGAGGTCGGGTCCACCTCATGGAACTATATTTAACTCAGTCACAGTTGAGATTATACATATACTGTATGAGCATATTGTGGACAATATATTCAACTTCCGTGAATAATTTCTTTTAAATATTACACACTGTAGATTTAAGTAAATTGATGGGTAAGGACACCTTTAAGTTTGTAGAAAGTCTATTGTTTTCAGGTAATGTGTAAAAAAAATCTAGCTTTCCCCACCACATTATTAATAACTCGATTAGTAATTTTAAGTGTGATTACCAGGCGAGCACGACACTTGACATTTATAGACACTGCGGTAATTAACTGTCGAAACCAATACCATTGAAATTCTCCCGTGGTCGATGGTTGTGGGACTCCACGGTGCATTTATCACTGCACCGTGACGTTCATTAACCCTGAAGGTGAACACGGTGTCGCACTGCTACAGGTCACAGAATCTGATGAGTCACAACTGCAGGGCCAGGCGCTCAGAGTCCTTAAAAAACATTTACTTTGAACATGTTGCACAATAGATAATGTAACAAAGGACACTCCTCATTCCGTTGGGAAAATCCTCCTACGATGCATTTTACATTCATTAGCTGATTTTTGTTTTGGGAACATTTAAGTCAGTCTGTCAGTTGCTGATAACAGCGTCAACATAGGTCTTTTTTTTGTTTTCGCTGATGCCTGAAGAAGCAAAAGAGACGATCCGGACAGAATGTAAATGAATATTGTTAAGAGACTTGTCATCCTTAGATTTGAACATATTTCTTTGCCAATTTCGAAGGGGGACCCACCAGAACCCATCTATAATGGTGAGCATCTACTTGTAGCTTGTTTTGCAAGGTTAATAGCAGAGTTCAAGGTTCATAGGTTTTAGTGACAACTAGTGGTTAAGTGGCAAACTGCAACCTACTCAATTAGAGCTGCAACAGTTAATCGATGAATCGATTAGTAATCGATTACTAAATTAATCAGCAACTATTTTGATAATGTATTAATCGATTCAAGTAGTTTTTATGAAAAAAAGGCAAAGTTCTCTGATTTCAGCTTTTTCTATGTGAATATTTTCTGGTTTCATCATCTTGGGGTTTGGGGAATGTTGTGTCCCAAACAATTTATCGATTAATCAAGAAAATAATTGACAGATTTATCGATAATGAAAATAAATCGTTAGTTGCAGCTCTAAACTATACCATTTGCCTTACCCTCCCCTTCCAAGTGTGTAGGAGAACCTACGGTGCTCTTCAGGTATGTCAGGCCCTCTCGATGTGACACAACAGTAATTAGCGTCAAGTGATTATACAGTCATAAAAACATAATTCTGAATGTTCTATTCCATTTCTGCCAGTGGTTCATTTCTAAATCCGACACACTGGTCCGTTTTAAGAACCCTCCATCTTGCTGGGTGGAATTTCTTATATTAATTTTCTCTTCGGGTCTTCTTGGTTTGTTGAGCAGCGCACCACCACAGAGCTGAACAGATGATGTGTCAGGTTGGATTGCATTTTCCCCTATATATTAATATCTTTATTTCTTATCATCTCTGCCACATTAACTGATGAAATGACCGCATCAGATTTCTTACTTGTCTGCTTGCAGCATAACATGAAAATTAATCCTACATTTATTTTGCCCCATTGGCTTCATTTGCACTTGCTCCCCTTTAGATCTGATTTAGATTACAATTCTGAGATTTAGGTGAAAGTAAAAAAGCCGCAGTCTCAACCTCAGAAACACTGTGGATCAGCCAGAGCTCTGCAAAGTCTGCACGTCTGAATTGTGGCTAATGATTCATTAGAGCAAGGGCAGTCTGGCTGTCCTGTGGCCTCAGCAGTGCACCCTGCTTGGCCACAGGGGTCACGACCGTTTGTGCCTCTGCACAGCTCTTGTTGGGCACGTTCCGGAAAGCAGGTTTTAAAGGTGCAATTTGTAGGTTTTGCTATTGCCACACAGCCAGTGTTCACATTAGCAGCCATTTTAGCATTCAGTCGAGGAGAGACGTTGCGACTTCAGGAACAGCTGACGCTCAGGTATTTGACATCACTGCTGCAATTGGCTGAAGCTTTTGGCAAACGAACCCTCACCACCACGACCACCAGCATGTACATATAACATCCACTGTTGAGTTTGTTGAATTTTGTGGAGCGATGAGTTTTTAGATCCAGAGGAAGGAAGGAAACTGCGCATCAGACGGCCCTGATGGTCTATTTCATCAAGTCACAGCTGTCGTTGTGTAAAATTTGCTGCTGCAGTTAGCGATCGTTAGTTTTTACTGCATTATTTTAAAAGGTTTTTGAATGTCAGTATAATTCAGTACAGTTCAACAATGCAATTTACCTTTCCATGTATTTCTACTTTGGGGAATTTAAAAAAATAAAACCTCTAAGTAATGTTTTTCTACTTGCATAGAACAAATACTCATGAGTGGAAATCAAAAAAAAGATAATAACCTCAGTCCCATCGGTCCTGATCAGCAGCTTATTTACATTTCCATCATGGTTCCTCTTCACTCTGTTTTCCTGGGAGGTGTATTCTGTCCTGTTGGCCTGGAGATTATCTTATTGCAGGAGGGACAGAGGGCAGCTCATGGATGTGTTGGGACATTAATCTCAGGTGAATATCAGTTTAAAATGACCCCTCTCTTTTTAAACAATATTTTATTTTTTTCTATTTGTCAGTAACAACCTCTAAATTCAAATTGAAGCCTTTTATTATCCAGATAGCAACGTATTTTCACAGTTATGCATTTTTGTTCTTTAAGTTCTGTGCTTCAATGCGTTCAATTTTAAAATAAAATAGAGGAGAGTATATTGTAAACTAATTGTCATGACCCAAAGTGACACTGCATCCATGGAAAAATCCTCTTTATCAGGGAAAAGATGGGATTGTGGAAAAGTGAGTGAGATCCTGTCTGAAATGTATGTCAGCATCACCCCCTCAGACAAACTGTCACCAGCAAACCTTATATTTCAAATTTCGAGAGCAAATTTCAGATCAAATGTTATTAACATATTACAGACAACAGAGCCAACTGTTGAGTCCCAAAGGGTTTTCTGAGATACGATGATTCTCCTGGGAGACGACCAGCTGCTGAGAATGAGCAGCATAAGAACATTGTGTTAGTCTACACTCGTCTTTGATGAAGTTCAAATCGCCTTTTTATCACCTGTTAATGCAGAAAACGAGTTAAATCCAGAGGGTTAACATTAGGGCCCCGACAGATTTATCAGTTGGTCAATAAAAATGGGACCATGGAGCCTTTCACAGACATTATCGGCCTTTCGTGTTTGCTCATATGGGCTGATACAGAAACTTTTATTTCACGAAATAAAAAATGCAGAAAACGGATACATATTCCAAGAAAAAGTTTATTTTCTTAAATCAAGTTTTGCATGCTTCAGATACATTTCTTTGTCACAAGGGTTTTATGACATCTTATCATCGCCAATTCTTTTTTTTTATATCCACTGTCTATCGACGAATGTATTGGGATTGGAGATGTTTCACTCCCTGATATGGTTATTGGTGTCGTCTCCCCAAAATCTATATCGGCTGGCCTTTTTTATCTGGGCAAGTTGACAGAAAATGTTTTTGCTTTATGTTCCCCCGGTTAAGATTTGTCACTGCCTTGACTATGAGCTTGTCTGTGGTTATATTTTGTGCCACTCTGCACTGAGCCATGAAAGTCAGTTTATCGGAATTAGTGTTTTTTTCTCTCAATTCATATCGCCATGAATCAAAGTGTTGGGTTTCAGTCAGAGGAAGTAGATGCAGTTATCACTTTTCATCTGTGTGTGTGTGTGTGTGTGGGTGTGGCTGTGTGTGTGTGTGTGTGTGTGTGTGTGAGAGAGAGTGAGAACTGTGGTCTGGCTGCTGCTGGAGCGTTGCAATCAACATATCAACTTTACACTTCTCAAAGTTTCTCTTCCTCCACTGCTTTTGATCTGACTTCCTCTATCGCAAACACACACTTACACACACACTTACACACACTTACAAACTTCAAAGTGTGTGTGTGTGTTTGCAGTAGGACTGTAATCTACTGTGGCTCTGCTCTTTATCCCTAAAGGTTGATTTCTTTGTCCCAAAATACCAGTACTGACAGATGGCGATGATGAAACAGCTGTGCAATAAATTCCTGTGTCATTGTCAGACACGTGTCGACGTCTCCCGATGTCCTGATGTCTCCTTTAAAAAGAGATCGGCTTGTGTGTCTGTCCCCTCCCTTCGCCTCCAGAATGTGATATCTCCCCAACCCCTGACCTCATGTTACCTGACGTAGAAACGATGCCAATTAGCTCAGATTTTAAAGCCCTGGTGTCAGTACTTGCTTCAGCACAGTCCCTTGAGTTGGGTTATTGGAAGCGAATCGTCTTGCTGTAATCAATTTTGTCAGTGTGTAGCTATGTGTGTGATAGCAGCAGCACACTGTGTGAGTTTGGTCCTACATTCCAGTAGAGCGCATACCTCCGCCAAGGCCCAGGAGTCCTCTTACATTCAATCAAGCTACAGCGAATACCACACACTAATTTATATCACTCCCCTAAATATGCCTGATATTTTTATTCATCAAGACCCACAGTTTATTCCCAGGGAAATATCTGAAAATGTCATAAAATGCCTTTATTTCGCAATGTTTAAAGCTACAGTGTTTAATATTTAGAAGAACTTATTCACTGAAATTGAATATATTGTCCAAAACTATGTGTTCATATCTGTATAATAAATTCTGAATGAGTTAAATATAGTTCAATGAGGTGGACCTGACCTCTGTGTGAGTCTCCATGTTTCTACGTCGTGTTGAATACGGTTGTTGCAGAAAGCGGTCCAGAATACGTCGCGTTCACGTTGTATTTTCAGACGCTGCCAGAAACCGGAAATGGCATCGGCGGTGCACCACCATAAAGTGTCCCCTGTTGGTTGCAGTTTGCAACTTTACCACCAGATGCTGCCAGACAATTACAAAAATTACACACTGGGCCTTTAATGGACTGTATTTACAGAACTTTTCTAGTGGTATCAAATCTTCAAAGCGCTTTTACAGTCAGAAGTCACAGGCAATTTAGGGTTAAGTGCCTTACACAAGAACACTGGGGAAGCAGGGATCGAACTGCTGACGTTCTGGTTGGTGGACGACCGTCTCTACTAGAGCCAAAGTTGCCCATACCGTACGAAATACCATACTTATTGTTGTAGTAGCTGTGGGATGCTGAGGGCAATGTGTATGACTGTGTCTAGGGTCAGACATTTTAAAATGCCCTTTATTGCAAACAGACAGTGAACTGAAATAAAGTGCCAATGATGTTTATCCATCCAGATCCACTTGGCATCTAGAGTAAGACTCACAGTGTTGAGCTCTTGCCAATACTCAAGATGAAATATGACGCCTCAAATTTAGTGAATGGCCACTTTGACAAATTTTCTTTTTGAGTGATAGCATTTTTTTTCCTGCTTTGATTTCCATCTTGCCTTGAACAGCTCGTTCTGGCAGTGGGCCTCATGCTACCAACACATTAGTCTATGCAGTCTTTTCTAATCAAATTAGGAGTAGATGCACTGCTTTCCTTGCAAAATTCTCTCCTTATCAAAATATCACACAACTAGATTGGAACATTCCTCCGCCAAGGTCCAACAGTCCCCTTGAATTCACTCAAGCCTTATAGCTACAGAGAGCCAACAAAGCACTGCAGTCATGAAATCAAAATCTCCATTGTGGAAGAATGATAGAATGATGAGACAACAAATTATTCCACGACATTATATCAGCTACATGTAGTTTGAGGTTTCTAGACCCTTAGTCCTTATCCACGGCAAGTTTCGTGGACATCCATTCCAAAGTTTTTGTGTAATCCTGCAAACATACTAGCCTTGGCGTAGCCAGACTTATACTCTAATGTGTATTATTCTGGGACCTCTCGGTTCCAAGAGGCGTTACCAACAGGCGCAGAGCAAAATGCCTCCGGACGCAATTGAATAAAACTTCAACGAGTTAGAGCAACGAGACATGTGATGTCTGTTGAGCGAGAGGAGACGTCTGTGATGTCTGTGATCATGATTCCACAATGTCTGTGAACCAGTGTTGCCGTTTTTGTGGGAGAAATTAGAAAATATCAGGTACTCTTAGTCAAACGCTCTTTCATCAGCGGCAGCCATCTTGGTTGTTTACAAAATTCCCTGCGTCATGATATAAACCCCACTCATTATCAAATATTCAGTTGTGATTGGACCGGCAAGATTTCTGCCAGAGGGAAATCACCTCCCAATGGAGGAGATCCAGACCGTATCCTGGCAGAGCGAAGTAAATGAGCTCCCAGAATTTGTCTGGGTCCCAGGCGACACTTGAAACCATCACATTCTGAGTGGTCCTGGAGGAATACAGTGGACCACTTGCACGAAGAGACTCAACGATATTTTTGCCTGAAACTTGATTAAATATTCTGTTTTACGGACGGCGTGACACAAGTTGGTCCTTCGGCGTTGCAGAATCTGTGCACTCTGCTGATTCTGTCGTTGCCACTCCAGTCTGTGATTGGTCGAGCACGTCAGTTTAAATATCCTGAGGAGGTATGCCGCTGTGGTTCACCCGTTCGTTTGGTAGCTCAGCAGCTGCTCTCTCGAAAAACCTATGCCTCCGCTCGTCAGATTACTTATTAATTGGACACTTTGTGGATTGATTTCAAAGTGCATTCCTTGTTCTTCACATGCGTCCGTCTTCCATTGTCCCCTGTTGTCATTTCTCCTGAAGGTACAGTCCCCTGCTCTCATTTCCTCAATGACACATTGGCACAAGGGCCCATGTGTCATCACTCCTCTGCCTTGTGTTCAGTCAGTGAAGACACTGAGACGCTCACTGCCTCACAGCTTTGCACAGGCAGGCGTGTAATCAGGCAGCCTGCGTCCGACCGATTTAGCTCCCTATATCCGGCTGCATCAGTTTCAAAGTGAATGTGCTGCGCCTGCAGATTGTCCCGTCTCATCGAAGACCGTCATCTGTAACCGTTTCAGCTCATTTGCTATCTGTTGGGAGTCAAATGAAGGTTGTCGGGTCTTTTTGTGCACTAGTCAGGATTTAGCTCGGCTCATTTGATGAGTAAACGAATCCCGCCTGGCGTCTGATTGTTCTGAAGAGACCCCACTCTTTTTTACCTGTTTCACTTCATTATCATATTAGGGATTTATTAGAGATGCCCTGAAAGAATCCCAAAGATTGTTTTTTTCCATTTGAGTGATTGTCAGGCTTTGTTTTTTTGTTTTTTTAAGAAAAAAGGAAACAAATTGGGGAAAAGGAAACATTCATTAATACCACTAACTTCCTCTTGTCATTAAAGAAATACTTTTCCTGCAGATAGTGACAGCAGGAGTCCGGTTACTGAGGTGCGTGTGAGAGCACTGATTGTAAAGCTCACAGTTTCAAAGGTCACGTAGCAACATGCTAATTAATGTCAAACCTTGAAATGTTTTTCCTGCGTCTTCCTCTAACTCATTTGGTGACACACAGCAGGTGTGACGCAGTGTCTCTGCTCAGGGGAAATCCCAGCTGGTCTGTTTCAATTTTCCATGACTTTGCGTCATCATAATTTCACGTTGGTAATTATTGAATGAGTATTTGTGTTAGGGGCCAATTTTCACAGCATGAACTAAGTGGGACTTTTCCAGTGGTGATAATATATTTGTCCATGTCTTGTTATTGTGATTAAAGGTTCACTGATAAATATCAGCGTGACATTTCTTTTCTACCAGTTTGATAACTCGGCAGCCTGTTTGACTTGTGCTACGTAACATTACAGTTACAGTCTTTGAGCTTAAATCTAGGCGAGGCTTCACTTCTCCCTCTTCCTATATCCTCCCTCTTTCCTTCCTCTCTGTTTATTTTGTGAGTTCGATCAGCTGGGAGCGAGGGAGAGAGTTATTCCAGCTCACCCTGTTGTTACTCTTCTTTCTGTTTCATGGCCCATGTTCGTCTCTCTGTTTGCACCCCTCCCTCCTCCGCTTGGCTCGACGTGGAGCCACAAGCCCTCAAACGTTGGCCCAGTGGTGACATGAACTGGAAAAGTGAACATATAAGGTTGTTAGTGACGGAGTGCTGAATACCGTATTTTGCTCAGATGAAGACGTTAACCTGCTCTAAATGAATAAAATAAAATGAGGAGATCGATCGGCATCACTGACGGTTAAAATTGTTAGGACTGGTCAACAGTTTGGTCGCTGTTCAGAAAGAATGCAAAATGACTGAGTAACCATAGCAACAGTATTTCAGTACAGCCTGCCTTGGTTACGTTTTGCCACCTCAGGTCAAATGACATATTTTGTGAAGTAAGAATTGAATACAACCTCTGCAGCTAATTTTTACGAAACGTTTATGGCATTAGAATCGCTTGCTGCCCCTTTAAGTCCTGAGAGCCGGCTGTGTCAGATCATTTCTGTGACATTCCAAGATTGAGGTGAGAAAGTAAGCTGGGTTTGAACTCTCTTGCATTTCACTTGATACACAGACTATTTCTGATACTTCTGCCCGGAACTTAGCAAGAAATCACCTGGAGGATGGGTAACTGAGGAGTTCGTATGTGAACCCCTTCAAGGAGAAACTGTGAAATGTGGTCATACTTGAGCAATATAAAGTTTCCCCCATCTTTATTACAGCTGGTTTCCACTCGTGTCCCACTGCAGCTGTTCACAACAACTACAAACGCCTTTTGATTTCTGACTTCTCTTCTACCGTATCCATCCTTGCCCCTTATCCTACACAAGGTCATGTGGCACACATGAGAAGAATACCAATAGAGACATTGACATTCATTGTATTACTTAAGTTGTTATACAGAATTTGTGTCTGTGCAAAAAACCCCAGTCCGCCCGCAGTTAATCAGATTTTTTTAAAACCCTAGTGAAGCGTTTTATTAATCCCCTGTTGAGGGAGACGCCGGCTGTGGATTTCTCTCTCAGGCGAATGACAAATAGGACAGACTTGCCCCAGAAGCAAGACTCACGAAAACATATTGCCTCCTCCATCATGCGGGCAGCCACCCACTGTCGACGGACCCGTGACCTCTAATTTAGGAAACACAAGCTGCGGGCCTCTCGGTGACAAACTGCGCTCGCTCCGGTTACTTAAATATGTATTTGCATCATTATTTTTCCGGTTAGACCCAACAGGACCACATCGACCTGTTCTTAGCCTTCCGATGACCGTGATGACAAGTCTGCCACACAGCAGCAATGACCTGCTTTAATATGAGGATACACACAGCAACGACCACTTCACACTGCTATAGCTCTGTGTTTGGGTCGACCGATACAGATACCGATTATAACTAATCTAAGAGACAGATAATCGATATATGTGAAACAGATATTTTTCTGCAGGGAACAAAAAGTGTAAAAAAGGAGTCAAAATTTAGAATAACTCTTAACACAAAACTTTGTTGAAATGTCTTAGAGCAGATGTTTAATTCACAGAACCTTTCAACATGACCTAACCATTAAAATGCAGGGAGCTGTCAGCAGCATTATTATGAAGTTGAGCAAACTGACGGATTAATCGATAATGAATATATGAATATAATCGTTAGATGCAGCCGTAGAACAAACAAACATGGACGGGACATTGCTAATGTCCAGAGAGTAGCTCTGCCTCAGAGCCAAAGTAGCAAATCGACTTAAAAAATGGCCGATACCAATAATCATAACAATGGTGAATATCTGCGCTGATAATCGATCGACCCCTGCTCTGTTATGTATTATCAGGACTCTGAACGAAGGCAGACTGCAGATCAGTGAAGACGTCTGTGAATAAGCCGCCTGCTTATGGGAAGGGATCTGAAGGGGTCGGCAAACGTTGAAGCGGGAGAGCATCTCATTTCCAAAGGAACCATCAAGTCACATGAGTTGATACAGTAAACAAACATTAAGGCCAATAATACATACAAGAAAATAAATTTTTGTCACGTAATAGCCCACAACACGTATATAGACACACACCAACGCTCGCAGACAAACCTGCGGTATAGTTCTGTATTTCCCAATAAACCTTCTATGGCCGTATTGTTTCAGAGGAGCTCGACACGCGCAAATAACCAGAGCAAATAACCAGAGCAGTCCTCAGGCAAAGGCTGCTGCTGCGAAGTGAAAGGAAATGGGACTCATAACTCGCTGGGAAATATGAAAGACACTTCAAACAAACCGTTCAAAAGCCTGTATCACCACAGCCAGTAGATTTGAAAAAACACAAACTGGACACGTATCAGCTTTTTATGGATCATAAAGGAGCCGGTGTGGATGTGTTCACCCTGTCGAACTTGTTATGCTGAGATAATGTTGACATTTGTGTTAAAAATATATCATAAACGACTGAAACCAGGTTTCCCTTTCTCAAATTAAAAGAAATCTATACGCTCACACAATGTTTACGATGTGAGCTCGTACTTGTGTATTCATCGTGTGTACTGAGAACGTCTCTGACATGCACAGTGAGTACAGGCACTAAGCCACCAGCTTCAGAGGAGCTCAGGTTTTTGCAGTGGCTGGTCAGTCTGTCTCTTAAAAAATAAATTAGCGGCCATCAGCTTAAGATTTTTTATTCAGCACCATGTCTCTGTTTTTGACACGTTTAATAAAAAAGTGAAAAGCAGGTGAACTCTGGAGAACCACCAGACATCGAGCGAAAACATTCACGAGTCCGCGCTCTGCCTCGGAGCCATGACACCGAGGGAGGAGGAGAACTTTGAAATGAGACGTCTCTGTGTGATACCGGACTGTTTATGCACATTAATATTAATCTGAACTGGAATAATTATTGTCTTGTTTCCATAATATAATGACATATCTGGTATGTTGGCACAGCTCTGTACTATAACTATAATATTAACGCCCGGGCGATATGGATTTTTTGGGGCTTATATCGATATTAGGGAGGACAAGATTCCCAATTCAGATTCATCCAGTGATATATACTGTGTGTGTGTGTATATATATATATATATATATATATATATATATATATATATAAAAATCTGTCATTGATTCCTATGATGTCGTTATCAAATCTTTATGATTCAGACATGTACCGGTAATTTAGGCTTGATAATTTAGTTTAACCATAAACGTTATCATAAATAACTATAAATTGGGAAAAAATTACAAATACAACCAAATAAATAGAAGGTGTATTAAGAAAATAAACATTTGTTTTACCTAAGATGTATAAACATATGTGCACATTCAACTCTGGGAAATCGTGACAGCCATTTATTTTCGGACTATGTACTGTACTTAATCAGTAAATTCCTCATTTTTTCCACTCATTAATAGATTCAAATTAGCCCATTAATAAAAATAAATGTGTCAAATAAGCATCTTTTCTGGCTGCTGAGCCGTTTTCGTCTCGATGTCTCTTCATGGCGTTATGGACAGTTACAGTAGCCTCCTCGTTCTGTGAAAAGCTGTATGACGGATGTTTTTTACAGTCCGTTTCAGTTCTGTACATCGGTTTACGGTTGGTCATTTCAGACCAGGGCTATGGAACCATTTAAATTTTTATAACATCCTTCGAGGGCCATTGTGAATTATTAAACACATATATAACACTACCCACTCTGCTGCAGTGGTTGGGAAGTGCTTCTCTTTGGCTGGGTGTCCGATGTCAGATGGTAGTGATGATGATGATGTTGATGATGCTCACAGATGATTTTCAGATTTGATGCTCACAGCTGTAGCTCGTACACACTATATTTATAGAACTACAGCAGAGGGAGGTTTCAATACTGAGCTTTGACCTCTCAGTGATTTCATTTATGTAAAACACACGTCCACACAGCCTGTTCGAGGCGCAGGTGTCGTGCCTTTATTCCACCTCGCCGTTCATGTGGAGCAAGGAGGGGTTGTTTTCAGGCAGTGCTGGTAATCGCAGAGCCAGACGGATTTCCATGTAACAAGGGAGAGCGAGTCGCAGACACGTTTGTGTTACACGTCACCTCTGATCCTGAAACGCCTGCACGCTAACCTAACTCTCACAATTGTGTAACAGTATGTCGGCTTGTTTGGCTCGGCGTGAACGAGTAAAGGCATAACGAGGGCTGGGGGGTCAATTCAGATCGTCCTTCCTATAGTCTTTTCCTCTCTACTATTCCTTGACCTCAGTGGAAATGTCATGAGGTCAAGGAAAGGTGTATTGGAGGATTCATTAGACTTAGGAAAAGCCGACCGTGCTGCTCAGAGAATCCGACTCCACTTTCACTAAACCACGTTGTCATGTGACGGTGGATGTTGGTGATGCGTCTGTCGTGGTGAAACTACAAGAACCTCAGCGGCTCCATCAGCATGTTTCAGTGTTTTACCACCGTGTATCATCACATGGTATGATTCATATGTAACAGTAACTGACATGATGACGTCACTTCTGGATCATATTCATACTCTTCTTCTTCTTCTTCTACTTCAGATTGAATCATTTACATTTGTGCATGACACGTCACGTTAAATATCGCTGCCGCAATGAATTGTGGGGCGTCTGTATGTCCGTTCCTTTGGTATAGGAAGGTCCAGTGTCCTTATGCTAAAGGAGATAGGAAAGGAAGCACTGAAGCACCTTTCTTATACATTTAGAGAATCCGAACAGCTCTTATCATGGCTGCTGAAATATATACCTCCGGGTCATTTCAGGATTTAGGGAAACTTCCTAAGCCAATTTGACAATTTGACTGTACCCTGGCTCTTCTTAACAGTAATATGGTGGTCTTTTTTTTAAATAAAAGAAGCTAAAGTTACAGGACTGTAGGAATGCCTACAGTCTGGAAAAAGTCCATAACTACTGATAAGTACATTTTTAATATCTTTAAAAGCTGCGGCGGTCATTTACCGTGTGTGGTTGTTGGGGCATTTGAATTAAAACCACTTCGATAATCACGGGGAACTATTCAACCATCTTTGGAAGGAAACCATCCTTTCTTCTTGTGTGTCTTGTGTCATGTGTGTGTGTTGTGCGGTAAGTGATAGTGTGCAGAGTCTCGTCTCCTGTGATCTGCTCTGAAGACACTCAAGTCTTGAGCAAGCTGGAGGGATAAGTAAAGCAACTCCTCATAAAATAATCATCACGACTGCAATGGACTGAGCCAGTGTTGTGTTATTAGTACTGTTCCTCGGACTGGCTGACGTGCAGTGAGCCAAACCCCCCCCCCCCCCCACACACTCACACACACACACACACACACACACACACACACACACACACACACACACACACACACACACACACACACACACCACAAACTCCACTGGCACAGCAGCAGGCACCGTAAATTATTTCGTGCCACGACAACTTATTGCTGGCAGACAATTTAATTCTGTATCGGCGGCTGGAAATCCATTTGTGATGTTCCTGAAAATGGGCTCATGGGTTCACTCTGTACACGTAAGTCACATACTGAACATGCTTCGACTTAAATTGGCCCAAGGGGCTGAGGCAGCCCCTGATGCATAGACCTCTGAACATGAGGGGATTGGACCTAGTGAGAAGAGAGAGGAGTAAAAAAAAAAAAGGCAAATGAGCAGCCAAACACCTCGGGGAGCCTTTTTTTTCTTTTGTTTCACAGGGTTTATGATACTTTTCCCCATCAGAAATAAAAGCAGCTGCTCGGCTCATAAGACCAGTTCGACTCCACCGTGCACTCTGACTTCACTTCAGGTTTTTAACCCACGAATAAGAAACATACTCTTATTTTTAAACATTATGAAAGACTTGGCGAATGTTGCCAACAGCGTCTTTAATAAGGTTAAAGGGGGCGAAGGATGGAGGCTTTGTTCTCGTGGGCGAACAAGTCCGCCACCGCCGGAACACTTTGAAATAAAAATCTCTTTTGACATAAAGAATCGAAAATTGCACAAGCGGCTCCACGTTTTGTTAATCGGGAGTTTGCACAACTACGATTATAAGCAGAACATAAATTTCTCATCTTCTCGGTATGAATGTTTGTCTTTTCCCGTAGAATATTGTGCATGTTAACGCGGTTGAACCTGACACCTGTCAGTAATCCGCTCCGGTCGTCTTCCAGACTTTTACATCAGTCCGTCTCGGGCAGCAGAGCAGAAAAGATCTTTTAGTTTGACCAAGACTTTGGTCTTTAGGGAGCTCAGATCAGAGCTTTCATCAACTGAGGGAAAACTACACAGTCATGTTTTTATAACTCTTTTAGTTTTAAGGACAAAATGTTCTACTTTACCTAATTCCAAATTCTCAGAGCGAGTGAATTGCTGCATTTCTCTCTTATGCCATAATAAATTAAACATCTTTGGTTTTTGGACAAATTTAATCAAAAAGAAGTTCTTACTATTTTCCCACCTGCTAACTCACCAAACAATGATTCAGCTAATGGAGGAAATGAGTGGCGGGTTAGTGGTTAAATAAAGTCAACGTTAATAGTCACAGCATTGTTCAAGCAGATCTTTTTGGTGGAAATGAAGTTATATTTATAAAATAAGAAACTGTTGATTTTTCTGGTGGAAGCATTGAAAATGTCCGAGAATGACGCACAAATAAAAGTGTTTTGTTTTTATTTATTTATTTTAAGTCATATTGTGCTTTGTTGGTATAATGTCTGCTGGACATTACTGTTCAGTGTTATATAAATACTTTTGTAATAGTTTTTTTTCTTTGAAATTAAGACCAAAAAGGAAAAAGCACATTTAGACTATTACATGTATGCAATGGCAAAAAAAATTATGAAAAACTGCGAAAAAACAAATTTGCTTTCATTTCATTATTTTCGGTTTCAGCCAACCGAGTCATTGCGGTGCGGTCCCAGTAGACAATATAATAATATGTGTATTTGAGTATGGAAATCCAATCGGGGACATTATGTGTAGGTAGAATGAATCCACAGTCTGTCACTGCGTCTGACTGTGAGTTCACGAGAAGAGTCGGATCGGCTGTTAATTAAAGGGGAACTCCCTCATCAGAGTCTGTGAACAGGTGCTGTTTATAAAAAAGTCATAAAGTCCATTGTGGCTGCAGAAGCAGCTGTGTCGTCTGATAAATTACCTCATGTCATTTAAGTCAGTCCGCATTGATTTAGTTTAGAAAATGGAAGAAGAAGAAAAAAGAATAATGGATCGAGTAAGAGACGATATCTCTAAGTTCTAATGCGTTGATTTAGATTTGTTTTGAGTGCTCTGCCGCAGTTTTCTGACACGAGTAGTTGAATAATTGATAAGTTGATAGAAATGAACTGACGGCTATTTTATTTAAGTCATTTTCAATCCCCTTGCCTTGACAGGGGGCTCGTTTCTTTCATGTTGGTTTTCTTCAGAGACGCTGTACTTCGACTCCAACACAGACCAGAGACTGTAGACGAACAGACATAACTATCATACTATATGCTTCCTAGTAAGTTAGGTATTTTCTCCAAAGAATCCAGGCTAACCCACCGGACGCCATGCGAGTTTCCGTGCGACAGTTTGTCCGACGGTGAGGAAGCTCTGAGCGTTGCCTCAGCTACAGGAGCTGTGTTTGGTGGAACAGTTTCTGTGGTACAGGGAACATCTGTGTGTGATGGAAATTTCCCCTGTCTGAGTGTAAAGAGAATAAGACGCCCTATAAACATTTTATAGATTGATAAAAAAATAACCATTAGATGCTGTTCCAATTAATGTTGATGTTAATGAATGTGTGAGACTTTAATACCGCTCATAAAGATGATGTCCTTGACTGGACCGCGCCACACTGTGGTCCCAGGTCCCAACAAGTTTTACATGGTTTGTAGAGTTCATTGCGTGGAAGGTTTTTCTGTTTGCAAAGACTCATCGGATCGTTGACGCCTCTCAGTCTCTCGACACCTTGCTTCCTCCAGGAGGAGGTTATGTTTTCACCCTGGTCCGTTTGTTGGTCGGTTCAAGTAGAAGTCAAAATTCTTTGATTTCAGCTTCTTAAATGTGAATATTTTCTGGTTTCTTTGCTCCTACTTTGGTGCCAATATTCAATCTAGTCCATCAAATATTTTTGTGTTCAACGATACAAAAGATTAAACGCTCTTAACACTTGAACCTAAATACAATCAGTCAACATGAGGCATGTGGCAAAATAGATTCAGCTCTGTATAATGAGCTTTAATGGGTCTAACCCACACTTTGTTTCCCTGATGCAGGGAACTTGAGAGTGATTTGTGTTTACTCTGCACTGCTCTGCTTCTCGAGATTCATTCATATTCAACCCAGGAGGCTGCTGATCGAAGCCCCGCCACCGAATGTTGGTCTTTGTACGAAGTCAGTCGGGTGTAGTCGGCCCTGGTCAGCAGGATATTTAAGTGGAAAACTGTGAAGAAGACGGGACACTGTTTTTTTTCCCTCTGTGTGGATTTGAACAAAAACGGCCATCTGAATATAGTCCACTCTGCTCCCACTGACGCTGTTAGTGAAGAGTGAATAATGAGAGTTCAACCATCCGGTAGCGCTGCTGTACATCTTGTATTTGTTTTATTAGTTTATCTCCCAGGCACAGGGACTGAAGTAGGCCAATACATGTCGTCCCTAGCACAATATTGTATCACGCTCTCTCATCACTTGGTCTCAGACTGTGTAGCACAGGGATGGGCAGCTTTGATGAAAGGGAGGGCCACACAAATTTTCACCTCACTACCAGAGGGCCAGATATATCAACATGCACTTCCACCATTATAACCGTGTCACTTAATTGGCCTACTATAGCTAACTAATTTAATAAATAGAACGAAATATATACTGGCAATCAAAGTTTATTATACCAATTTTCAAAAATTGCAGATGATTTGGCTCAAGAACACATGACCCAGACAAGGCTCCCTAGTTGGCCAACATTTTTAACATTTCTATTGTCATAAGAAAAGTCAACATTTCAGCATCCAATCTGCATGAGCTGAAAGAGTGTCTCATCGGTCAGTCGGTTTCTTTCTCTTGATTGGATGTGCTTCATCATTGAGTCAAGTCGCTCTTGCAGATGTAAGCGCTCCCAAACATGCTGGCCATTGAGAGTGCAAAATCCCTGAGGACTGGAAATCGGGACTCTGGTAATAGTCTCCAGAAGGAGATTCCCCTCTCGTTGCGGTTTGCTTGAAAAAACGAGTCTGCCTGTAGTTCGTACAGTTCAAGCTGCAGCTCAGGGGGCTGCTCGCCGAAATTGTCGGGGAGCGCCCTCCAGCGGCGGACTGAATGAATTACAGCTGGGGGCTGGTTCAAATGACATGAAATGCTAATTTTTATAAATGGACTCGAGGGCCGCCAGTTGCCCATCCCTGGTCTAGGAAATGCTTCGATCAGGCTTTTCAGACAAAATGCTGATCACTGATTTGGTGTAATTGTCTTTTACTGGTCCTTCTCCTTCACCTACCTGCCATCTGTCCACAACACGGCCACTTGCTCTCATCTTACAACGCTCAGTCAGAAGCAATGAAGCAAGAACAATAAAGCTTTAATCATAGTCTGTATGTTACAGTGGGTGACGTTACGGCCAAATCGCCTGGATCGCCCCCTGGTGGTCAAGTGCATGTTTTATCAAAGATGGATTTGGTCATTAGCCTGGGACCCACACGGTTTCTGGTCATTGAAACTCCTTTCCTAAACATTCAGGGAATCTGAACATCTCTTATCATGTCTGCCGATGACTTACCTCCAGGTCATTTCAAGATTTAATAAAACTTCCTAAGTATATTTGACAATTAGACCGTATGTTCTCTGTAGCCGCTCAGTGCGTGGTGATGTCTAACGTCCTCGTCTCTGTCCCAATGCCGCAGGTTCAACTACCGGTCGACTCACCACCTCACCACCAATGGCTTTTATGAGTTCCTCAACTGGTTCGACGAGAGGGCCTGGTATCCTCTGGGGAGGATCGTCGGGGGCACGGTGAGTGTTCCTCGATACTGATAATGAATCCATATCTTATACTATCAGTGAGAGAGGAAACCCATTCAACATACCGTAAATTATCGACTCTACAGCGGATATTTTTAAATTTTTAAATGTCAAGGGATCTATTGAGTTGAATAAATAAATAAATCAAGTCAAGATTTTGCTATGGTCATATTGAATCTGTAACTTGATTCTCTTCATAGCCAACATGGTGGAACAGTTACGCCTCCCCCAAGGCAACAACACCAACAATACTTTGTTCTGTTGTGTTACACACACTGACAATTACACGCTGCTGCTTGTGCCACATAATAATAAAGAATAAATGTATATGTATGAGAAAAAATGTGACTCACAAAGTAACGAACGGAGCTCATTCAAAGTGTTGATGGCGACATTTCACAGTCACAGCAGGGAAAAAGATGCATGAAGCAGCATTTTTTCAGTTGTTCACACCTCTTCACACAGCTTGTCAATATTATTGAGCTTCTCATCGCATCAAATACATATTACACGGGGCAGGGGCGAAAAGGTTATTTCACACTTAGAGTAATTACACTTATAGAAGAATCATCCTCTGCTCCTCCTCCTCCTCCTGCAGGTGTACCCCGGCCTGATGGTCACGGCGGGCCTCATCCACTATGTGCTCAACCTGCTGCACATCACCGTCCACATCCGGGACGTGTGCGTGTTCCTGGCGCCCGTGTTCAGCGGCCTCACCTCCATCTCCACCTTCCTGCTGACGAGGGAGCTGTGGAACCAGGGGGCGGGGCTGCTGGCGGCCTGCTTCATCGCCATCGTCCCCGGCTACATCTCGCGCTCCGTGGCCGGCTCCTTCGACAACGAGGGCATCGCCATTTTCGCCCTGCAGTTCACCTACTACCTCTGGGTGCGCTCATACACACTTTATTATTAATATCTATTTAAAACGGTGTCCACTGCTGCACTCAACTGGCCGCTCTCGGAAGTAGTAGTTGCTAGGAGCAATTCACTTTCAAATTTTAAAGTAGTTAAATCTGTTAGTTGTCGTAAAACAACATGTATTTGCTGCGTTGGTCGTTTCCTAAATTGACGCCTTTGCAGACAGTTTTCTGTCAGTATTTTTCTGGTTCCCGCACAAGAAGATTCCAAAGTCTCCGGTCCCACAAAGCTGTGATTGGAAAGTTTTATTTTCACAGATGTGGAATCAGCTGAAACTCAACGACAACCTGGATTAATCTGAGTTCCAGAGGTCTACAGACAAATTACTGTAGCTGTGTCCCTCGGCTCTGTCTGACTTTGGTTGTTTTTGTTTTCTGGCAAATTCTTCTCTCGCGAATCCCATTTCCAGTTTCCAATTTCTGAAGACTCCACAGCTCAGCACCTCGCAGCAGACGGACACAGTTAGAAAGTAGCCGGTGAACGTGTCGGAGCATTGAGCAACGAAAGGTCCAAATATTTTAGGTTAAAAAAAAAACAACTGATGCTTAAATGTGTAGAGAGAATATTTGACTTGTTCTTCCTCAGGTGGCCACAACACAGTAATGTTGTGATATATTAATGTGCTCGATGTGTAATTAGGCAATAACACTTTCATGAAGTGATAATCTTATGATGTTTTCCAGCTTGTTTTTCCGCCCCACAAGTAAAAATTACAATTAATTAATGCAGCTTCGGAATGGAAGATAATTGATTTATTTTTATCATTTTTAATGTTGGGAGAAAATCCTCCTCAGTAGCAACTTCTTCACATCCTCACGTTCATGCGTGCAAATCCCGTGAAGCTCCGTGTTCATTTGAGATGTTTTTATTCTGTGTGTGTGTGTGTCACTGGTTAACTCTGTTAAACTCTGAACTGCAGGTGAAGTCGGTGAAAACGGGATCGGTCTTCTGGGCTATTGGATGCTGCCTGTCTTATTTCTACATGGTGAGAACACACACACACGCGATGTTTGTGATGTTGTGCAGACATTTGGAAAATTCATATTCCTGTCTGACTTTACACCCAACGTTCCACGGCCCAGTCAACGCTCACGTTCACACCTACGAGCAGCTTGGAGTCTGTGGTTGACCTTGTTGATTTTATTCTTTATAATAATAATCCCATGAAATCTGTTTGGTGTCTCACAGGTTTCAGCCTGGGGAGGCTACGTGTTCATCATCAACCTCATCCCTCTTCACGTGTTCGTCCTGCTGCTCATGCAGCGCTTCAGTAAGAGAGTCTACATAGGTGAGCTGCAGCGCGCGCACACACACACACACACACACACACACACACACACACACACACACACACACACACACAGCTGTGTTTTCTCTATGTTCAACAAGACTCAAAGCCAGGCGCTGATTAGGGGACACGACACAGATGGGCTTGTTATTCTTTGTCAGTTCTCATACATAAACACCGTCACCAAAGATTAATACCCTCAGTTATCAGCCGGCGTTGCGTCTGTAATGAGGCAGATACGAGGTTTACACAAATCCCCCAGAGAAAAGGGCAGAAGGGGGAGACGTGGGGAAACGGGCGTGGGGAAATAAAAAGGAAGAAGAAACGAGATGAAAGCGTTCTCCTGCATCAAAGAGCAGATCACGACTAACGCCCTGACCTGCGGGGCTCACAGCTCCCGTACCATTTGTTTCAGATTCAAGAATCAATAAGCCCGTACGTAGAAAATAGAAGCTACCAATCCTGTGGACGTATATTAAAAATGTAGAAAACGTGAGTGAGATGAATTTGACTGTGAAACGTGGAGTCGAGCAGAGACCGAGGACGGAGAGAGGGTAGAGACGTGTGTTCTACATTCTGCAATAAGATTATTGGCAAAAATGATTAAATTAGCATCAAGATGACTTTCTCATCTTCCTCCTCCTCCTTTGGTTTCTCTGTCTCTTCCGAGCAGCTCTGCACATCGTGCCTGCAGCAGCACGGTAATTGAGTTAGTTCGGAGCTGTCAGTCACCGCTCACTGTTCTCTGATATATGGAGCCCAGTCTGTATCGGGGGTAAAAGGAACTCACTGCAAATTAAAAAAGAAGAAGAACAACAAAAGAAAAGAGTCCCTATATAAGAAGATTTTTATCTAGTATGAACTGGTGGGACACAGACAGGAAGCAGGAGAGGTCAGGAAGTTCTGCAAGACCCAACAAATTGTGTTCCATGGAAAAAATATAGATGTGCTTGAAAGTTCAGTCTTCTTCCTTATGGGAATAGTATTTTTGTATAAAAACAATATTGGCTCATGGTTCGCTCACTAGATGATTCAGTCTGGTAACCTGAGAGTTCGGTTGTCAGGGAGTTTGTTCTCGAGTCAAGATTATTTTCTCAAAGAAAACACGCCCGACGTGTTAAGTACGTCTTAAGTAGAGATAATTTTTGCTTCCTGAGTCAAATGGTCTGTGATTCATCTTTAGGGAATCCTGTTGCTGGTCTCTGTGACTTGTGTAGTAAAACAGTGAGAGCTGCATTGCTCGCCAGCTTTATCTATTGTTATTGTTTTTGTCAATATTCATTCAGTTGCTGCAAGCTCGTAGATATCTCTTATGATTGATCAGTTATCAGGTTTTGTTTTGTTTCACTGCCTAAACCTCCAGTGGATTAAGGAGTCATTGCTGAACTCTGTTCCTTGACCTCCACTGTGTCGAGTCCGTGCTGAAGATGCTAAAATATTTGACTTTAATATTTCCAAACTCACCAGGACAATAATTCACTGTCACAGTTGATTCACTGTCTTTAACTTTTATGTTAATGTTTAGTATCTGTTGCTATGGCAGATGTTGGGGTCTGATTCCCGGAGTGGGAGGTTGTTCCTGATTGGACGCTGATCTAAACCAGCTGCAAAACGCACCGTCATGCTGACGCCGTCTTCTCCGCCACGATTCCGTCCACAAACACACAAAAACGAACATACACACACACACTCACTCACACACGTTCAACCAGCTTACAACAAACAGTCTGTCTCCACGTTTGTTTTTACTGTAGAGACACATTTGATCACACAAGTTTCTGTGCGATCCCAGGTCCCTGGAATCGCCTCTGAGTGTGTTATGAGACGTTTTTGTTCTCAGTGTGTCATGTGACAGTAGGGTTCAGATCTGGGGCTCTGAGGAATGAGTGTGTTAAATGTTCTCGTGGTTGTCACCGGTCCTAACTGGTCCATCTGCCCCCGCAGCCTACAGCACCTTCTACATCATCGGCCTGGTCCTCTCCATGCAGATCCCCTTCGTGGGCTTTCAGCCCATCAGGACCAGCGAGCACATGGCCGCAGCAGGTCGGTAACCAGGCGGCCGGGGGTTTGGTTTGGAAGCTGATGATCAAATAATCTTCATTTGACAGTCACTGCAAAAAATACTCCATACTCTCGCAAACTATTCTACATGTCACCTTTACACTTGTCTGACTATCTGAACACTAAGCTCCTCTTGTGTCTGCAGGCGTGTTTGTTCTTCTTCAGGTCTACGCCTTCCTGCAGTACCTGAAGGACCGACTGACCAGGCAGGAGTTCCAGACTCTGTTCTTCCTCGGAGTCTCTCTGGCCGCCGGAGTGGTTTTCCTCTCGGTCATCTATCTGACGTACACAGGTTGGTTCACGGCGTCTTTTTTCGGAACAGGGCAGTTGACTGAGTAGCCAGTCAGAGGGACGTATCGGGTCAACAACACGGCAACACACAACACACAGAGCGTTATACCGAGTCATTATATTATTGATATAGAATTATTTACACCTGTAGCAGAACACAGATCACAGATTCTTGTTTGTTTAAATGTACATTCTGTGTGTGTGTGTGTGTGTGTGTGTGTGTGTGTGTGTGTGTGTGTGTGTGTGTGTGTGTGTGTGTGTGTGTGTGTGTGTGTGTGTGTGTGTGTGTGTGTGTGTGTGTGTGTGTGTGTGTGTGTGTGTGTGTGTGTGTGTGTGTGTGTGTGTGTGTGTGTTTCACCCTCAGGGTACATTGCTCCGTGGAGTGGGCGCTTCTACTCCCTGTGGGACACTGGGTAAGTCGTCAAAGCACCTGATTAAGTTCTGTACAGTAGCACATGTTCAGCTGAAGGAGACAG
This sequence comes from Scophthalmus maximus, assembly GCF_022379125.1. NCBI lineage: Eukaryota > Metazoa > Chordata > Actinopteri > Pleuronectiformes > Scophthalmidae > Scophthalmus > Scophthalmus maximus. The sequence goes on from NC_061515.1 coordinate 1,482,084, forward strand.
GAAGTGGTCCACCTTCTCTACGGTTGGATTTAACTTGGAGTTACTCAGATAAAGCCTTTATCGATATCTGCAGAGAGGGGAACCTCTTACTGTACCTGCTTTTACAAAATTAGATTTTTCTTTTACTTTATTTTTCTGGCAACTTTCCCTTGTTTCAGACAGCAATGAATGCGAACCCAATACCTCAGCTTTACTTCTCTTCTGGGGGCCAAAATATATATTTTGAATGTCAAGCAGCGAGCCGGTTCACTCAGCACCATCATCAAGTCCTAAACAGATCTGGGCTCACAGAGAAGCTGCCGACTGCAGCGTCAGCTGTAAAACTTACTAAACTTATCTCAGAGCACATCAAGTGGGGTTCAAAAGTGTGAGACCAGCTCCTCGTTGAAGCCGATGGGAACGTGGTCTCAGACTTTGTACGTGTGGTTGTGCACACGCACGCCTCAGTATTTATTTTTTTTCCCAAGGAAGTTTGGTTTTGCTGCAGTGCAGTAAAAGGAATTAGGTCATCTGACCCAAGATAACTGACATCAGCCAAACTTTCCCCTCTGAAGGAATTCTCTCAGCTCAGGGCTGAAGGTGCACTTGTGTCTGTGTGTGATGGTGCCTTGTGTCCTGCATCCGTTTGACACGGAGGCTTTGCACGTCTTACGAAATTATCGCTACAAATACGCAAGATGCAGTTTGTCCATTTCATGGACCAAACCATGAATTGATTAATCATACGACGAGAACAGAAGAGAGGACAGAAGCAGCGAGACTGTTGTTGACCTTCACTCTCATGTCAACAAACACAACGGCTCTTATTGAGTTCATATTTATGTATCGTATGATAAGTTGGAGAATGTAATTATCGTGACGGGGCTAATGTTCACATCATGTAATGGTTCTTCAGTCTGAAGTCTGTTGTTGACTCTAGAGGTTTCCTCCAGTGACACACACACGAACAACTGTACCAACATCTCTGTCCTCATGATCGCGTCATCAAGAATGATTCAAGTGGATTTTAAAACACTGTAATAATTCATTCAGAATTTGATGCTGTTTTCTCCTCCTCCTTCTCTAACCGTACTTCTTGTGGTTTGTCCTCCACAGCTACGCCAAGATCCACATCCCCATCATAGCGTCGGTGTCTGAGCACCAGCCGACCACCTGGGTGTCCTTCTTCTTTGACCTCCACATCCTGGTCTGCACCTTCCCAGCAGGCCTCTGGTTCTGCATTAAGAACATCAATGACGAGCGTGTCTTCGGTAAAAAATAAAAATTGAACATTTGTTATTGACGAAGGTCCTGAAAGTCGTCACGATTATTTAAAACACAATCGGACTGTGATCGGGTGTTGAAGGATTCGATTAACGATTTGTAAGTGTGTCCTTGAAGTCTGACTCTAGATTGGTGATTGACATTGTGCGCTTAAATATAAAAGTTTGTGAATTTGATTCTTTCAAAGCCCAGTAAAAATACTAAACTTGGCTGACCCAGTGTAAAAAAAATATAGAGCTGATGTTTCATCATTTTAAATTTAGCTGGGGGGAGATCATAACTTCTGCTTGAGGTAATTTATTTATTACATTTTTTGGGTCAAAATTCTAGGTGCCTTAGCAACAGATTTTGAAATAATCTCACATCTAATGTGGCAAATTACAGAGGCTCTGACATGTGTACGATACTTAATCTGATGTCTGAGCCCAGTTTCATGCACCGCTGTTCAGATTTCTTGAAAAATAAAGATCAACAAGGAGAGCGTACAGCAGTCATGAGATGGGAGAGTGCTAATCTCTTTCGGATTAAATCACTTTGCTGACTACATGTTTTATAATAGACGGTACATTGGTATGAATGAAATCAAAATCTCTCTCTGTGCTCTTCGTCTCAACAGTGGCCCTGTACGCCATAAGCGCCGTGTACTTTGCCGGCGTGATGGTGCGCCTGATGCTGACCCTGACGCCGGTGGTGTGCATGCTGTCGGCCGTGGCTTTCTCCAGCGTCTTCGAGCATTACCTGGGTGACGACCTGAAGAGGCAGAGTCCGCCCGCGGAGGACAGCAGCGACGAGGACGACCGGAAAAACGCCAGCAACCTCTACGACAAGGTCCGTCGGTCGCGCCGCATAATCCGCGGGTTTTTGTGTTGACTCGTACAAAGGGTTTTAATTCTCTCGTGCGCTGCCCCCTGCAGGCCGGTAAGGTGCGTAAACACGTGTCGGAGCAGGAGAAGGCCGAGGAGGGCCTGGGCCCCAACATCAAGTCCATCGTCACCATGCTCATGCTGATGCTGCTCATGATGTTCGCCGTCCACTGCACCTGGGTCACCAGCAACGCCTACTCCAGCCCCAGCGTGGTGCTGGCGTCCTACAACCACGACGGGTGAGAATAAATATCACGCCGACGAGTCTTTCATCATCACTGTACAAATATTTATCTTACGACATCTCTTTTCCCTCCAGCTCCCGTAACATCCTGGACGACTTCAGGGAGGCCTACTATTGGCTGAGGCAGAACACAGATGAACACGCCCGAGTGATGTCATGGTGGGACTACGGCTACCAGATCGCAGGGATGGCAAACAGAACAACGCTGGTCGACAACAACACGTGGAACAACAGTCACATAGCTCTGGTGAGAGCTGCTGTCTGTCTGTCTGTCTCCCTCTCTGTCTGTCTGTCTCTCTGTCTGTCTGTCTGTCTGTCTGTCTGTCTGTCTCTATCTCTCTCTGTCCTACTGTCTGTCTCCCTCTCTGTCTGTCTGTCTCTATCTCTCTCTGTCCTACTGTGTGTCTGTTTCTCTGTCCTCTCTTCTCTCAACAGAAACATTTGGAAAAAGTGCAAACTTTGATTAAAGGGCCATTACATCAATTTTAAACACAGAGAATGTTTGACTCACGATGGGGAATACTCTACTCATCGTGTGAAAACAGTTGTTTAATGCTTTTTTTATTGTAAATACTGGTTTTCTTTGGATCCTCAGTAGTTGCTCCTCCTGCCTTGGTGTGCAGCGCCACCCAGTGGACATACTGTATCACTGCACTGCACTAAGGCTAAAATAGATCAGAGATCCTACAACTCCCTTCATGTAACTTGATGATCACTTCCTTCCTGCCTGGACAATGTCCACGTCTTTCAACCTCCGACCCTCCTCCTTGCTGCCAGTGTGTATATATATAGCATATGAAAAATGAAAACCATAGCAGTTTAACTTTTTTTTTTATCAAAATAATTGATGAACTGTTGCAGGTCTATACATGATTACAACTGTTTCTACACGCTGTGTATCACTACTGTATCAAACTCATGTGGTCATGTAGAATCTGTATATTGATGTCTGCTGAACTGTACTGACCTGTCCCATCCCTGTGCAGGTGGGTAAAGCCATGTCGTCCAACGAGACGGCAGCCTACGAGATCATGAGGTCGCTGGACGTCGACTACGTCCTCATCATCTTCGGCGGAGTCATCGGCTACTCGGGCGATGACATCAACAAGTTCCTGTGGATGGTGCGCATCGCGGAGGGGGAGCACCCCCGGGACATCAGGGTGAGGGACACTCACTGACAGAATGTCCATGTTCCTTGGATTGGTATAGGCCACGCCCATTTGCACCTAGAAAAAAGTTTTCTGCCATTTTTGATTTTGTGAGAATCGTGTTTTGGGGACTTCTGTCAGTACGTCGTTCGTTCAATCTTCACCAAACTCGACACAAACCATGTTCACATTGCCACAAATCAAAGCTCTATTTCCATTTTTGAATATCTCAAAAAACGTTTATTTGTAATTGCTTAGCAAACATTTGAAGGTGTGTGGCCCTTTGAACTTTAAGGGGCTAACTCTTTGACGCTGAGCTCGATCAGAACCAAATCTTAAATGTTGTACGTCGTGGCGGTCCATAATCACCATTCACACGTGTATTTTCTAGTATTTTTTAACGGATGTCTGCTGCAGGTGTGCTTCTGTCCATTGACTTATTTCTGTCTCCTCGTCCTCGTCCTTCCTCTCCCCCCAGGAGAGCGACTACTTCACCCCCCAGGGAGAGTTCCGAGTGGACAAAGCCGGATCCCCGACGCTGCTCAACTGTCTCATGTACAAAATGTCTTACTACCGCTTCGGAGAGATGCAGGTATGTCACGTATCATTAATCCTTTTTCTGCACAACATCCCGCCGATGAGAACATTTTGAAACGGGAGAAATGTGTGATCATCTTTCTATCTTTTTTCATGTTCTGTCAAGTTGGACTTCAGGACGCCGCCGGGCTTCGACCGGACGCGCAACGCCGAGATCGGCAACAAGGACATAAAGCTGAGGCACCTGGAGGAGGCGTTCACGTCGGAGCACTGGCTGGTCCGGATCTACAAGGTGAAGAAGCTGGAGAACAGAGACCGGGTGGAGCACAAGCTGCGGAGCACCGACACCGTCAGGCAGAAGTACACCTCCAAAAAAGTGAGTCGCCCTCGTGACTCTTCATCTCGTCAGGAGGCGAGAAAGACATTTCAGTACGAGTAGATTCATAGCAATTGTGAAATTGTCTTCCTCCTCCTTGGAACAGTCTCACATAACGTTTAAGTTTGATCCTGTGATGTGTAAGTTTTAATTGCCAACTGAAATTGAAGTGTGTGTGTGTGTGTGTGTGTGTGTGTGTGTGTGTGTGTGTGTGTGTGTGTGTGTGTGTGTGTGTGTGTGTGTGTGTGTGTGTGTGTGTGTGTGTGTGTGTGTGTGTGTGTGTGTGTGTGTGTGTGTGTGTGTGTGTGTGTGTGTGTGTGTCCTCTGCAGACGGCCAAGAGGAAGCGTGGCCACATCAAGAACAAGTTGTCCCTGAAGAAAGGAAAGAAATTGATTAAGAAATCTTTATAGGAGCTCAGAGACGAAAAAAGATAAAAAATTAAAATAACAAAAAAAAGAGAGAGAGAGAAAAGAAACAGCAACAGTTAAAAAAATCCACCTAACAAGACGAATAAGGAACAAACACCAGAGGCTCTGCAGACGTCCGTCACCATTGGAGGTCCGGGCATCTAACCCCCGGGCTGAGCGGGTCGGACACGGGAGGCGTCAGAACTGTGACCCCCTTTGACTTTGGCTTTTCTTTTTGTACTTGAATGTGCCGTGAAGTGATGACAGGTGACAGAGGAGGAAGAGGAAGAGGAGAAGAGATCAGAACACTGAGATCAAAACAAAGCGCTGCGACCTTTGACCTGCTCAAGAATCAGACGAAGGGTGATTATTATCATTTGTTTTATTTTTTTTAATGGAGGGCTGAAATGGCTGCTTCCCCCTGTTAGGAGTTCAGACATGTACCTGCCTACCACCACCCTGCTCCTTCAGTTCCAACTCACGACATGAATCTGTGCTCACACCGTTACTGTTTCAGTTCCTTACGCATTACCAGCAGAAATATGCATGTATACACACACACACACACACACACACACCTCCGACCTCAAACCGCTGCACTGACGACGGGACATTATTTTTCGGAACCAGATTTGACCAGAGGCGTCTTCGAGTGTAATTCCCGTTTGGTTCGAGTTGGATTAGATTTTTTTTAGTTTTCTGTCTCTCTGCGATAACGAGTTCTGTGGCGGCGTGAAAAAACTAAAATTGAGACTTAGAGAAAAAATTCAGAATTTTAAGTTAAAAAAGTTGTAATATTATGAGAATAAAGTTGTAATTTTAACACAATATTATGACTTTATTCTCATAATATTATAAATTAATTCTCATAAATGTATGACTTGATTCTCAAAGTCTCCAATTTTTTCTCTCTCACTGTGGCCCCTCATACTCCGTCACAATTATTGGCAGCTTTCTTTTTGTAGCTCTGTTATTCAACCAGTGGCAAATCATTGTCAGTGGTTAATTCTCTAAACCAACTTCCCTATAACTGAACACAGTGATTTTTATCATTATTATTCTAATAAACATATCGATCATGCGTGAGCCTGAGTTTGATTCTGATGTGAGCTTCAGTCGGAGGAATCACCATGAACCAGAGACAAGTTCAGGCATCAGAGAAGAAATAGAAAATAAAAGATCATTGTTTCCAGAGACACATACACACACACACACACACACACACACACACACACACACACACACACACACACACACACAGTCGGTGAGTGACACATGGACAGTTGGAGGCAGCGTCTGATCACCAAGTGCAAAGATCTTTTTTTTGTTTGGTTTTGGGTTTTTGAGGTTTCTTCCATCAATTGTAACAATCTCGACGCAGGTATGAGAATGACAACATGCCTTTTTGAAATAAAGAGGTTGAAGTAACGCTTTTGAGTTTTTTGGTTTCTTTGAGTTATGTCCTTCATAACGCACCTTTCACACAGATGTTGTCTTCTTTTTTCAGTGGTTATGTCGTCGTCTACAAAGTGTGAAACTACTATGGAGATGAAAACCACTAGTATCAGTACAAAGCTACATTAGACTTTAGCTTAGCTGACATTAAAATGGAAACCAACTATAAGAAATAACTACAACTGCCTCTAGAGCTCTGATTGTTCCTTGTTTATTAAATATATAAAAATATGAAATAAGTGAGAATATCTCAGCTGATAGACGTGACCCACAGCAACAAAGTAAATCACGTCATCACCTCACGCTTTTTTTATTTGGTACAGTTTCCAGTCTGTTTATTCTAAAATAACTATTAGATTATTAATAATAATCTAATCTAGAGCTGCAACAGTTAATCGATTAGGAATCAATTACTAAATTATTTTCCAATTATTTTGATAATAGATTAATCGGCTCAAGTAGTTTTTATGAAGTCATAATTCTCTGATTTCAGCTTCTTGATTGTGAATATGTTCTGGTTTCTTTGCTCCTCTGTGACAGTGAACTGAATATCTTTGGTGTTGACAAAACAAAACATGTTTCGACAATGATCAAGAAATATTCAACAGATTGATCATTGAATTAATTTTGTTTTTTCAAATAAACCTAAATAATTGTTAGTGCAACCTTTGAGGCAGCAGCTCACATTTGAATGCTAAAAAAAAGGGATTATTCCCTCAGAGGGGAACAAATGTGACGTTTTATGGAAAGCCACGTGACGGCCTCACGGTGGCGCTAGAGAGTCGGTGGGTTTCATCCTCCGAGGATCATGAATGTTTCCACCACTTCAAGTCTGAATACACGACTTTGCGACGCAACAGACAAACACTCAGGTAACAAAAAGAGAACAGGTACAAATGTTTTTAATGTTTCATACTTCAAATGGTACAGACATAAACAACTCACACGACACGATAAGAACATTAAAAAACAACAACAAAATTTGACTCCATTGCATTGATAACAATGCGTTGTTCTCTACATCGACGTAGCGGCTCCGCTGTCGAAGCCAGAATATTATTCACACATTCAATAAATCACCGAATATGTCAGAAACTCGACGATGACGACCACGAGTCATTCGAGGAGACCGTTGCACTTCTGATGACACGATGAAAACAAAACGAGCAGGATTCAGACGGATGCGACAACATGATCTAAATATTTACGAGGCCGGAGTAGATGAATAATATCTATATTCAGTGTCTCCTGCAGCAGTATCAGCAGGAAGGAGGAGGAGTCTGTGGTCACATGACAGGACGACCTGGAACTTGGATTCTACTGGATTATGTCAAAATCATTTTTTTTTATCAATCATTAAAAAAAGGAGGAAAATGTGTTAACCTTTGTTTTTTTAAGGGTATATATATATATATATATTTTTTTTTATATTATTACCAATAATCATTCAATCAGGTTTTCTCCTGTGTCGCCAGATTTGTATTCATCAAATTAAGTTTGCATTCCCCACTGGTCGGGCTCCACACTACAGCTCCCTCGACTCGTCTGCCACAGCGACGACTCCTCATTCGTCCTCGTCGCCTCCGAACGACAGCAGACTGTTGTTCTTGACTTTCTTCCTGGACGACTTCGCCACCTTCACCTCCTCCTTCGCCTCCTCCTTTGCCTCCTCCTTTGCCTCCTCCTTTGCCTCCTCCTTCTTCTCCTCAGCCTCTCCTCCGTCTCTCTTCTTCTTTTTGCTGGAGCTGGCGGTGATCCCCTGGAACTTGTCCGAGGAAGAGCGCTTGGCCGGCTTCTTGAAGAGGATCTTACCGTCCGGAGGAGCTCCGTCATCTGCAGACGAGACGAGCGGGTGATTCATCTGGCACTTTTTTTTTGATGGGCCACGTTTGTGCAAAGACAGAAATTTTCCCCACAGGCGTGTTCAAATAAATGTGGCTCTTACCTTTCTCTGCGTCGCCACCAGTCTGCTTCCCAGCCTTGATCTTCTTCACCTCCTCTGCGTCCAGGTCTCCGCCTTTGAGGACGACGACTTGAGGCAGCTCGTCTTCGCGGTCGCTCCCGCTGTCGTCGTCCAGCGCCGGCATCTCCAGACGCTGAGTGAGGATATTAATTATATTGAATTTCGCACATTCAATTTTAAAACAAAAAAAAGACTCATCGCCACAGAAACATTGCCAGAAGAATTAAAGTGAGTTTTTTTTCTTTGATACTTTTAATTTCCCTTCTTAATATTTGCATTGTGTTTGTTTAAGTAAGACATTACTTATTAATGATTGCAAATAACAGCAATTTTTAAAAAATCATTAATGTAATCCATTAGACATACAAAAATAATGCAAAAAAGTGATCTGAACACTTTCGGATTTCTTCAAGATAAAACATTGAAAATATTGCATATTTTTATACCCAAAGAAAATGGACGCAACCAAAACAATTAGTGTCACAAATTAATCTTAAAAACTTTAACATAAAAAAAATGTATCTGCAAATAAAATGCATTCAGCATATTCGGCATTTACAAAACAAACACGAAAAGCATGATCATTATCTACAAATCATATAAACAATTAAATAAAACAAAAAACTGGCAACCCGAATGTATACAGTAATATATATATACACATAAATATCAAAATGTAGTCATGTAATCCTTGAGATTTTGACAATGTAACTATAATCTAATTACCCTTTTGTTTTCAAATGTAATCTTGTCTTATTATAGTTACTTATTTTTTGTAATCAGATAACATGTAATCCGTTGCTACCCAACACTGATTGAACATGATTTGAACGAACGTGTCCACAGATCATATAATATATATGATATTATGATTGTGTCTCATGTTTATTAGCATCATACGTTTGGATCCATTCACTCGAGCGAGCTAACGTTAGCTCGCTGCTCGCTGCTAGCTGCTAGCTGCTCGCTGCTAGCTAACACCACCAGTTGGCCCAGACGAGCCGCAGCCCCGCGCACCTTCGTGTCGACGGTCGGTCCTTCTTTGAATCCCACGTCGCTCTTGAACTTCTTGAGGAACGAGGGTTCCGTCGGCTTCACCCACGAGACGCCGCTGACCTTTTTTCTGCTCATCGTGAAGCCGCAAAAAACAAAAACACACGAGCGACCAGACGGAACGGGTTAGCAAACATAACGTACGTCATCAACATGAGCCGCCGCGTCTCCACCGAGTCACGTGACTACAATGGCCTTATTTTATTATATTTTTATCGAGCGGATGAGATTTTGTTAATTTCCCCAAAACCGTCCATTCATCAAAGTCTTTGAAAACATTTTTTTGGATGAATAAATGTTTATCATTTACGTCTTTCCTTGTTAGTTACATCTGTATCATCTCCTTTGTTGCCTGTTCCCCTTGGCAAATACTTAAACTAGATTATTATTATTATTATTATTATTATTATTATATTACAATTGAATGGTGCCATATTTATTTTGTTAGTTTATATTTATATTTCAATAAAGATTTAAAAATAAAAACAACAAATTTAAGGGCCGTGATTCCCGGAAGTAAACCGGAAGCTGGTAACTATTTTTTGGCTTATACGCCGGGAAGTTTTTTTAAATATTTTTTTTTATTTAACAAAAGAATATGACTCATAATTCTCCACAGTATTATAAATGATCATAGTTTGATGAAGCCGGGAAAGTAATACCGATAAAACTGAACGGCCGCCATTTTTGATCCGGTATCCAGTTCCTGTGATACATCCGCGCTGACTACAGTCGGAAGACAAACAGCAACACGTCACGTACCTGCGCTTCATCAGGTGAAGTTGTGAGTGTAGTTGTTTATCTCGACTTACTGTAAAACGTTAGAGTCAAACAGACTTTTATTGTGAAAACAGTTTTAGGATTGTAGACCGTCACGCACCGCGCGTGTCGCCCACGTGCAGGATGTCGTCGTGGTCCGTGTACGCGCTGCTCGCGGGGGTTCTGAGCGCAGCCGCGTCTCTGTCCGCCAAACTGTCCGTCGGTGCCGGTCCGCTGAGGGGCATGTGCGAGGCCGCGGTGGGAGGCTGGACTGGAGCCGAGGGGGCAGCTGCACAGTGTGACTGGGTGATACACACACTTCCTGTTTGGTCTGCTGTTGTTGTTGTTGTTGTTGTTGTTTCTGCCCTTTACTCTGAAGAAGACTCTGGATATAAGGGAAGGTCTATGTGTGTTTTATTGATGAGGCTCTTTTCTATTGGACACTGCAGTGGCATCCTCTTGACTTCTGTCATTCTTCAATAGACACAAACTTCCTGAATAGTTAGATGCTATGTTTTTATTATTGCTTTGTATTAATTCATAATCAGTTATCTACCCTCTGCAGGGTCAGAAGGAAATAGACAATCATTCCAATTCACAGGAAATTTAAAGTTTTTTTTCCTGATCATTTTTATTTTGTTGTTTGAGAACCTCTGCCTCCAGATCTGAACCAAACTGAACATCTGTCTCCGACATCTGCTTCCAGCTGCTCGTCCCCCTGCGGCTGCTGTGCGGAGTCTTGCTGTTCGCCTGCAACGCCGTCATGTGGACCTTCTTCTCCAAGGCTCTGCGCCACTGCTCCTCCTCAGCGAGGGCCACGGTCACCACCACCGCCTCCAACTTCATCTCCTCAGTAAGATCACCGTGTGTTCTTTCTCGTGAAAAGCGACTCGGCTGCTTTTCCATTTTTCACCAGCTTCTTTTGTCTCTGTGTCCCAGGCCGTCCTGGGGAGGGTGATCTTCGGAGAGACCCACGCACTTCTGTGGTGGTTGGGCATCTCCATCACTCTGTGTGGACTGCTGGTGCTTCACGGAGCCGCACCTCGGACCCCGTCGCAGGCCGAGGACGAGAAGGACAAGTGACGAGAAGAAGTGATCGGCCTCTTGCTGCTTATCAAAAAGGTGGTAACTCAGTGTATGAATGTTTATATCAGGTAAAACTGTGGACTATGTTGCACAGAGCTGACGGTGAGTCATCACCAGTCGTCCCTGACACTTCCTCAGACACAGACTGACGTGTCCCTGTTGCAGGTTTTCTTTTTGTATATATTTTTTTGAGTATATTTTGTAGCCTATACATGTGAGCACTAAAGATTATAGCAGGTATTTGGGGTAAATACATTGAATGGGGGATGTTCAATGACCGACTTCTTTCAGTAATCATGAAATGTCTTCTGGCTCATTCTGTGAATGAGCCTGATACATTCTGCCTCATCTACCGATTATTTTCATTATTGATTAATCTGTTGATTAGTTTCTCCATTAATTAATTAGTTGTTTGGTTCATAAAATGTTGAAAAATGTTGATCGTGTTTCCACCGAACCTCAAGATGTTTTGTTTTGTTCACACACCAAAGATATTCAGTTTTCTGTCACAGAGGAGCAAAGAAACAAGAACATATTCACATTTAAGAAGCTGAAATCAGAGAATTTCATAAAAACTTCTTGAACCGATTAATCAATTATCAAAATAGTTGGTGATTAATTTAGAAGTCGATTACTAATCGATTAACTGTTGCAGGTCTTTATGATTAACTTCATGAAAGATTGTGTCTGTTGTGATTCTGTTCCAGTTGCATTTGCTCATTTAGTGACGTGTTGCAGATGAACTGTTCTGAAAGTGAACAAAAGAGAAACTTAAGGAGAAAAAGTGGGTTTACAAGTTTAAATAAACTGTTTAGTTCATTTGGTCACTGTTGTACAAGTTTGTCTCCTCACCAGTGGCGAGTGGAAGCACAGTTGTTCTCTACGTGGAGCTCGTCGTGGTGCTGGTGTCGTTACAGACGCTGTGTCCATTCTTTAAAGTGAAGAAGTCTCCATCCTCTCATGTCACTCGCATCAAGAAAGCAATTAAAACAGATTTCCCCAAAATCAAAAATTATTCTTTTGGGTTTTTGATCCTTGATAAACGTACAGGTTACAGATTATTTTTTTAATGCACCAGTATAAACATACAAATGGAACCAGTTCAGTGGAAGTTTGAGTTGAGCAAAGTACAAAATTAAAAATTAAAAAAATAGACTTAAGCATTCAGTTCTGTTTCCTTGATGAGTGCTACTGTAGACAACTTTCAGAGAGTGTACAATTTGTAACATACAGATTCATATGAACTTTCATTTTATTATAGAACACAGGTTTGTTTAAAGTAATGTAAACAGGATATGCAGCCCCCCCCATTGAACATTTAAAAGATTTAACAGCCCTTTTATACAAACATCTCTTCAAACTGAAGACACAAAGATGACGATGGCAACTCCAGACACCAGATTCCCCAAAGTTAGGATGAGAAGTTGAGCAACATGCAAAAGTGCATCACGCTTATAAAGGTTTGCTCATAAAAGAAGGATTAAGGCACAAGGTGAATTCAAAAATCCTCAGAGATAAGGCAGCAGAGTTACTGTGCTGGTGACGTTCTCCTGAGACGGAGCAACGAGCTGGGAATCCTTTCAGCGGGTTCGCAGATCATCAGATTCAGGGACGGGACATTTATAAAAAGGGTCAAGACGCTGAGGTTTGATTAGTAGTAGATACGTTTAGCTCCCTTTCCAAACTTTTGCATTGACACCGGGAGAGAAGATGAGAAGTCTAAATAAAAATGATCCAGGTTCCAGGTGGTTTCTTGCTACCGTAGGTAGAAAAAAACGTGAAAAACCAAAAGAGACGTTAACGTGCCTGTGGAGAAGCTCTGACCTCCTCACTCCAGGCAGCGCTAGTCGAGAGGCATCTCAATGACATCCTCCTCGATGACGTCCTCCTCGATCATCTCCCCCAGGCGGCGCTAGTCGAGCGGTATCTCGATGACGTCCTCCTCGATGATCTCCCCCTGTGGGACGGCGACGTGCTCCTGGGGGACCCTCTTGCAGCTCAGCCCCGCGAAGGGGCTGCACCAAGACAGGGAGAACGGACCTCCGAACGACGTCCGCATCGCCTCCCGGCACGGCACCTTCTCCCACCGCCCCGTCTCGCCCTTCAGGCGCTCGATGCCCTGGAGAAGACAACAACGAGGATCTGAGGTGAAAGGGGCCGAGGCCGAAAAGGGCGCGACTGCACGTGTTTCTTCTCTGCATGCAATGTCAAATCACACACACACACACAAACACACACACACACACGTGACACCAAGTTGTTGACGGCACGAAAAAAAAAAGGGCAGCAACACAATGTGGTTTGGGGTTTTTTGGGGGTTAGTTTCTCAGACGTGAAATTATCCGGATTGGAAGAAACAGCCTTGTAATTTATATTAAATGATTAGATATGGATTTTATACTGAATATTTATTTGCTGTATGTTATTTTGAAAGTCATTTGTATCTGCGATCATTCCTTTTTTTCCATTTTGGCCAATAAGTCTCCCTTCAGAGTGTGACTAGACTGCAAGAAGTGAGGGACAGAAGGTGACGGGTTCTTTTAAGATGTTGCATTTCTATGAAGGTAAATATGTTTCAGAATGCAAGCGCTTGTAGACTGATTTTGTGAACTTGTAGAACAACAATCTGAACTAGTGCGCTTAAATTTTCAACTTTTTCCCCAAAATCAACATGTTTCAGGGATGATGACAAAATCTGTTAATACGTGACGGACACCAACACACGAAGGAGTGGGCGCGGCTCACAGTGATTATCAGGCATTTTTCAGTTTTAAGACTTTATGCGTTCTTATGAGAATTATATTTTCTTTAATTTATTTATTCCTTGGTGGCTGTGAATTAGTGCTTACTCATCAGATCCGACATGAAAAGTGCCAGTAGTATGTTTGTGAATGAGTGACGGCTTGTGACTGTCGTATGAGCATATACTTTTTTTTAAATGTCTAAATTCACGTGTTTTCTAAGAAACTCGCCCACAAATATTCAAGAAACAGCACAAAATTACTCCCATGCACTTTAAATAATAAACAATAAAAAACCCTATGAAAGAAGGAAAAGTGTCAAAAAAGAAAGAAAAACGTGCAGACATCACAGAGCTCACTCATTCATTCATATGTTTGGTTGAATTAAAAAAAGAAAAGGAAAAGAAATAATAATAATAATAATTGTGTTTTGGCCTCCCGATTGAAATCAGCATGCTTGTGATGTGTTAAGCTTGATGGGACGGCTACGTGACCTCTGTTCCAAGCTTACCTCTGTCAAGGTCATTAAGAGCGGCCTGCTTCACAAAGCCTTTGGCAGAGCGAGTTATCAACCAAAGCAAATGCATGAGTGTGAAGAGATTGAACATCGCAATGGGGAAGAGAGGCAGAGGAGGAACAACGCCGGGGTGAGGGGGTAAACCAGGAGAGGATGATGGGAAAGTAAAAATCATTTCAACATTGAAAAACATATTTGTCTCATCCCCCACATTAAAGTGAATACAAAGAAAAAAGGGTCTTCGCATTGCAACTGAGAGGTATTTATTCTCTGCGCGTGTGCTGAAAATATCTTCATCAGAATATTAAGAAATCATTTCTGTAAAAAAAACAAAACCATCATCACCAGCAGTGTCACATACATTACTGAACGAGCCTTCGTCTGTACCGTTCATTCAGAAGGATACACACAGTATCGTGTCAAACAAAAGAAGAATCAAAACGCCGTTCACACAGGGGAAAATATTAAAGATGATAAACACAGTGTGTCCATTAGCCGTTTGAGGACTCGTGTTAAATGTGAGCTAATACTTTTGTTAAATGCTTTGAAGTCCAGCGGCTGCACGATCAGTTCTACCACTTCCCTTTAACTCCACACAGGATTTAATAGTTTTTTTCCAGCAGAGACAATTTTTTTTCTTATTTTTTTTTTACCGTTAGTAATGCAGGAAGCCGTACTCCAAAAAATAAATACAAATTAAAAATTAAAAGTTGGCATTTTTACCAGTCATTTAATTTCCCCAAATGTTCAATGAAATAATGATTCTGCAAAACTGGGAAAGACCAAAACCAGGATGGCAAAAATGATTCTGTTCAGTGGAAAAAACAAAAACCTCTGGGCTTTTTTAGCCCAAAAAATAAAAAAATAAATAAACAAATCAGAAACAGCTGTGATACGTTTCAGTGAGGGTTGATCCAGTATTTTAGTTGTTAAAACAGGTGATTAAACTGCAGCGTTTTCCCCAGAGACTCAAATACAACAGTTTGAAGGAACACTGACATTTGTCTCATTAATCAAAATGATTTGCAGCCTTCTACTTTCTGGACTTTTTTTTGTCATTGTAGAGTCACATCTCAGTATCATAAGAAATGAAATCAGAATTTATCACTCTCATGATTATCCACAGAAACCCTTTGCCGTCAGGTTAGATCCATCCAGTCACATCAGGCTGCCAACTCTCACAGCCCAACTGGATATATTTATAATATGTGTGTGTGTGTGTGTGTGTGTGTGTGTGTGTGTATATATATATATATATATACATATATACATACATACATATATATATATATATATATATATGTATATGAGCAACAGCGACCTCTGTGGCCACACGTGGTAATAAACTATTCCATTCCCTGACTTCACCAAACAGAAAAGTTCCATCACCGGAACCATCGGACCAAAAAATATTGGTTGCGTCATGTTGCTTTAAAAAAAGCTCAATTCACCCATATTACAAAAAATGCACAGTATTTTACCACCAACCTCGAGTTGTATCTCATTTGTGATGCTTCCAAAATCAAAAGCAAACGCAATTATTTCCTGAAGCGAATCTCTTCTTGGGTCACTGGATAATATTTCCTGGTCCTTTCCTTTTCTATGGAGGTAAATTATTTATATTTTGGGAAACTAAAACTACCTACATACCCAGACGCCCCCAGGGAAAAGGTGGTAAAATATGACTTTTTGTAATTCAGCTGAAGTAACTCCTTGAGGGGAAGCAACAAGAAAGACACCACAGGAGAAACGGGATTCTGATACAACAGGAAGAGAAAAGTAGATCAGAAAAAAAAGAAAAGAAAAAGATTCATGACAGTATTTACACACACACACACACACACACACACACACACACACACACACACACACACACACACACACACACACACACACACACACACACACACACACACACACACACACAAATTGTCTCTTGAACAATATAGCGCACTGAAGTTTGGCAACAGAAAAAAAGTGAGGAACTGTCCACGTCTAACGTGTTGGGAGGAAACAGAACGCCATAGGTTTGGTCAGTGGGCCAGTTGTGACCCGGTTCTGACCTCGCTCCCTCTCACACCACATACTGGTAAGTCTCGGCCTTCCCGTGGTCGGGGGTGGAGAAGGGACTAAACCACAAAACGGAGAAAGGGTGTCCGAACACCGCCCTCATGTTCATCCACTTAGTTTTTTTAGCCCATCTTCTCTCTTCCTTTTTCAACTGCTCTATACCCTGAAAATGAGAGATAACCAAACTTCAGTCTGTGCTTTGGAGACCCCGTCAGTCAGTCAGTCAGTCAATCAGTCAGTCAGTCAGTCAGTCAGTCAGTCAGTCAGTCAGTCAGTCAGTCAGTCGGTCACAAACCAAATTCAACGACTGAAATATGAAAATAAGTGAATACAAATTTTGCTTCGTCAGAAAATCGTCCGGGCCTAAAACACATAATAGGTCAATTGCAGGACAAACAAAACAAGTTACGGAGCCGGGGGAGGGAAGTAATATTCAGAGATAAAAAACACAACATTTCTTACATCAAAGTGGTAAATATACGAGAAAAAAAGTAGGAAAAATTGTGTTTTTCAAGGAACTGCATCGCTTCACGATCACCACTGACGCTGCGCATGTCGAGTCTGCAGTGGACGATTTCATCAAATCATACTTTGTAGAAAAAACAATATTTTCCTCGTAAATTTGCCACTTTAATCTCAGAGAATATCTGAGTTTTCTTCTCATAAATTTACGACTTTAATGTCAGAAATTACCCCTCTCCCCTGGCTCCGTATTTATTTATTTTTTCATACAATGGCCCTAATACGCCGTCATAACTTTCTCTAAGCTAAGATTTAAAAGAGACTCACACTCATCACGATGTCATTACTCCAATGCAGTAAGTCGAACACGGAACAGCTGCTGCAGCACAGTTCGGTCCAGCTCTGATTTTACAACATCATTCTCTGCTCTCTACCCCCCTGAGCTCCACGCCCCCCTGTCAGATTCAACGATTTCCATTCCAACCATTGTGTTGAAACCACCGTAAACACCGGCCTCATCGTCAGAAAACACACATTCACATTCAAGGCACTTAACACTGAAGTTTTCAGTCAAGGTCAAAACTTCCATGTGCTGTTAAAGGGAAAAAGGCCACTTAACTGCAGCGGTTTGAATTACACGTGGAAGGTCAAAGATATAACAGCGGGGCGGGGGGGGGGGGGGGGGGGGGGGGGGGGGGGGGGGGGGACATCTGAAGAGCAGCAGGAAGTAGTGAGATCAAGTGATGGGAGGACGACCGTTCGGTCGCTGAGCGGAGTCACTTACGGTCTCGTCGGTACAGATGGAGTGGACTTGGGTGCCGAACATCACAGAGGTGAAGATGAGGAAGAGGAGAGCCTCAAAGCACAAGAGGATGAGGAGGATGACGGTTGCTGGGGGAGAGAAGGAGCTGCACTCTGGTGAGGAGGAGGGGAGCGGCGGAGGGACATGGAGGACGAGAAGTGAAGTGGATGAGGAGCTGCTACGGTTAAAGAAACTACAGCAACTACAGTCAGTCAGGACGCTAAGCTTCAAAGCTGCTACGTCTACAAGCATTGTCGGGTCAGGTTGCTTCAATATCAGGGGATGGACAGAGTGTGTAGGGGACATGGAGATTAAGGCTGAAACTTACTTATTATAATTATCGATTAATCTGTTGATTACTTTCTCGATTAATTGATTAATTGTTTGGTCCATAAAATGTCATAAAACGGTGAAAAATGTTGATCGTGTTTCCCAAAACCACCAAGATGATGTTTTGTTTTGTCCACACACCAAAGATATTCAGTTTACTGTCACAGAGGAGCAAAGAAACCAGAAAATATTCACATTTAAGAAGCTGAAATCAGAGATTTTAGACTTTTTTTCCCATAAAAACAACTTGAACCGATTAATCGTTTATCAAAATAGTTGCAGATAATTTAGTAATCGATTAATCATCGGTTAATCGATTAACTGTTGCAGCTCTCATTTGTTTGTTCATCAGCAGGAATGTACACAAAACTGTACAGAGCTATTTATGTGGCGTGATGGGGCGTTGGTCAGGGAAGAATCCATAATATTTTGATACAGGTCCAGGACTTGAGCAGCATTTTAAAAAATATATAAATTTCCTTCACTTCCTCAATAAGTAATTCACGGATCTTGTAGTATTGATCTTTGTGTTTGTACAACCTGGTGCCGATTATTAGATTATGTCTTTTCCTTTTCGTTTTTAGTGTTTGTCTTTGGCCGAGGAATGTGCTTTGTCATTCTAGTTTTTCTTTCTTTCAGAATACAAATATTAGCTTTTCTATTCTACTTCTTGTGGTGAAGCCAAAGGAAGTTGTTACAAAAAGGGTTAACACTCAAATGGCCGCGGTGAACGTCTAGACCTTTGTCTCTTCTTCCTGACTTGATTCACTTACACTACGGGAAACTATTATTGCTGGATGTCGGTTTTTACATAAAGCAAATCATCATATATTGATTTATGTTACTTTTATTAATTTGATTCACAATAAAAAAGATTTCAGAGAATAGTGAAATACAAAGTCAGTTCAGGAATTAAAAGTTCTGAGAGATCTTTCATCTTTTTTTCAAAGTGACAATCGAGGGTTATGGAGCTTTAAAAAAAACATGAAAAAAGAAAAAAGACCACTTACTTGTCCAATCATCTTCAAAGCAATAGAGGAAATGGAAGACCACCATGACCAGACAGTGGAGGGAGATGAGTGCAATGTACATCTGGTGGAAAAAGGGAAAACAATGAAGGACCTGTTCACCAGATACACCATCAACAAACAGAGTGGTGATCACTGAGGAAACTCTCTCATCTGAGGCTACGTCCACATTACTCCCTTTAGTTTTTAAAGAACGCGTCACCGCTGCTATGGTTACGCCTGTCGTCTGACTGAAAGGGAGAAATTTGGAAATGCTGCTGGGCCCGTTTTTAGTTAAGCACAACCAGATAATAATGAGCGCACGCGTGTCGTCACGTCTCCTGGAATTCAGAAGATGATGGGCACCTGGTTGTGGCCCAAGATTCTTGGTTCTTATCCCTGTCCATACATCAGGCGTGTTACGGACGGGGATTATACTGATGCGCAGTTTTAAAATAATCCTTTCAAATTGTTTTTCATTTTCAAAACGCCGTTTTTAAACGAAAACATTAATATGGATGCAGCCTGCTTCTGTACTGCGTTCGGCAGCAAGAACTACTAATTTCCAATGTAACACCTCCTTAAAAAGATGCACAAAAAAATGTGTTTACTTTCCAGTTAACTGCAATCTGACAGCCACTTGTTCAGTTTATAATTTTTGGGGCAGTAAACATCATATGAGACTCTTCATTGCTGTGAACTCACTGTGAAAAGCACAAAGTACTTTTGGTTGTTCTCCCCGACACAGTTGTTGACCCAGGGGCAGTGGTGGTCCATCTTCCGTACGCAGCGTTTGCAAACACTGCAAGACAGAGAGAGAGAGACAGAGAGAGAGACAGAGAGAGAGACAGAAAGAGAGCACGTCAACGTGTGAAGGAAAACAGAATAGATGGAAACAATAAAAGGGGGAATGCTGAGCACAAAGACAAAAGGCTAGTGAAGAGTGAAAGGACACAAGATACCGAACGCTGCATTGAGCACTTCCCTCGGGCCCTACCTGCAGTGGTGTGCTCGGTCAGGCTTGATGCTGCAGCACTTGGGACACTTGTAGACCACCTGCCCTGGTTTCAGCTGGAGGCTCTCTATGTATTCCTTAGTAGCGTTCCCCTTTGGCACCGCGCCCTGGCAGCAGGAAACATCACGTGAAGAAGAAGAAGATGACTAAACACAAATCCCGGCACATTTTGTACCTTTGTGTAACCAAGTTCTCTTGGACATAACTGGTAACCGATCGCACACACTCCACTGTTACTATTTCATGTAAAGTCTTCATAGTTGTGTTCCTTATTCTCTATATTTTTTTGGAATTGTGTATTTTAACAATTGTTTTTTGTATATATTGTATATATTTTGACCGTCACAGACACATCGGTATATATGGCAGTTTAATACTTTTAAAATCTTATTTGACTGACAACATTCTTGGATTTAATTTCTTGAACCCCTACAAATGAAAAGTCCTTCTCACGGGGTCGGTGCACATGGCCCTCAGGTGCGAGGCGAGGGCGAGGAAGGCCAGAGTGTTGAACAGGGTCCCGTTCACGACGCTGTACATCAGACTCTTGGAGGGCAGCAGCATCACGAACAGCACCACGAACTCGGCGTACAGCACCAGCAGCCACGTGATGACGGCGCACACGATGCCACAGGCGTCCCTGATGAACCACATGGCCGAGGCCGAGGAGGACGTGATGACGTCTTTGGAGATCGGGATGCGCTGCTCAGCCTGCAGGCAGTTGACCCCTGCCCCGTCTCCGGCGTGGTTGCGCCCGTGCTCCACGTCCCTGCATCTGTGCACCGGGGTCTTCATCCTTCATTTAAGCTGGTTTGCCTGCTGTTGCCACTGGACACAAACTTGCGTCTTCGGGCCTTCAGTCACCGCATGCTGGGGAGGGGGGAGCAGGAGGGTCCGCACAGTTTGGTTCTCTAGAGAATTTCTGAGAGGGGGGGAAGCATTTATTAATCCACAGATCTGTTAAATCTGTGGGGACTAAATTCACCGCTGTTAATGAAGGGCCGGGTATATTCAAAAAAAGATGCGGTCAAGAAGGGCAGATGTTGCAGTGATCAATTGTCAACCTTTTTGGTAATCAATAATTCAATAAAATTTTATTTGTATAGCGCCATATCACAACATACATTGTCTCAATAAGACATGATTGTGTAATTTTAGGGTTCACGTGGGGTTATTCTGATAAATTTACCCGTGTAGTGTGGTGTCGCACGCATCATTTTTTTGTATTCGATTTACAGAGCCGAAAACTTGGATTTTTTAAACGGACGGTGAGAAACTATTTGCTGAGTTTTGCAAAACGTGTGTTGCTTTAGAATCGCTTACAGCCCTTTTAACTGATACTCTTCAAATGACTTGTTTTGGCCAATCAGGAGTTTACTATCATTATGGAAGTGAAAAAAAACAGCGAATGTCAGAAGCTGGAACAGAAGCTTTTTTTAAAGACAACAACGCGTGCAACATCCACAGCCCTCAGCAATAAACTGCAACTACTTGTGAGCTTAAATCATGCATGTGCTGATGCCACACCTGAGATGAAGTACACAACATGACACAGCAGATTTGTGAAACAACCCTCTGGAACAGGAAACACGTCCGTGGGAACTGAAACAAATGAAACTTCCCCCACGTTGAACACAAACTATCAACAAAGTCTCATACGTCCCACAACACAACCCTCTCAGAAGAACAATGGAGAGTTTTTTTTGTCTTTCCCATGTGGGCAGACTGATGCTGCAGAAAGCTGATCAGTGGAGTTTATGCCCGTCGCTGCTTTGGTGGCTGTTAGAGGTCAAACGTGGCTCTGAAGAGAGGTCACCGAGGGGATGAAGAGGTCACTGCTCTCCATAACTATAGTAACACTCACTTACTGGAACCCTGCAAATCGTCATAGAGATTATAATTCATCTGTGACCTGCTATTTGATATCATTTAAAGACATTAATCATGTTGTTTTTTTAAAGGGAGGGTATACAGTTTTTCTGATAACTGACCCTGTTCAAATTAGAGAAATTAAAGTTTCTCTTTTGTTGCTAGGTAAACTCAAGCTGTTATATTAAGACAGGTAAAGTAATTATGTAGTGGCTCGAGAGTTTGTCGGCCTACACACACACACACACACACACTGAAACCTCACTCACTCACTCACTCTCTCTCTCACACACACACACACACACACACACACACACACAAACCTCACACACACACACACAGAAACCTCTCTCACACACACACACACACACACACACACACACACACACACAGAAACCTCACACACACACACACACACACACACACACACACACACACACACACACACACGCACACAGAAACCTCTCACACACACACACACACACACACACACACAAACGCGAACACATACACACACACACGGACATTAACGTCTGAGCATGTTTAGCATCATGCTAGCTGCTTTTGCTAGCGCGCGATGTCAGAGTGAGCTAACTCACGAACCCGCTCGCATCTCTTCCCCGTCAGCGTCCTTCTTCCGTTCAGCCCCGGGTCACTTCCGTCCGGCTGCTTCACTGGAGGTCTCCTCTCATCGCTGAAGCCTCAACCCCTCAGAGATGAGCCGCGGTGGGGCATCTTCCTCCTCGTCCTCCTCCTCCTCCTCCTCCGGCTCCGGCCGCTGTCGCTGCGGCTGCTCCGTCGGTGGGCGTCCTCGCCCCGCCCCTTCACGAACAACAAGACGTGATGACGTGTAGAGGAGCACGGGAGCCGATTGGGTCCGGAGAGAGTTGCGTCAAAAGGGGGTAGGCGGGCGACGACCCGCCTCTACCACGCCTCTGATTGGCCCACTGAGATATTCTTCCCCCAACTCTAACCAATCATCATTCTTCTGGCCTAAACCTAAAAGTTATTTCCGGTGGAAAACAAATAAAGCTGTTCAGAGTCACTAATGTATTTATCTATCTAGTTATCACGCAGTGAATTTAAAAGACAACTGGATATATGTTATGTAAATTTATCGAATGATTACAACTGATTGAAGATTCCTCCGAGGTTTCCTATGAGGTGGCTTTCATTCCACATGTGAATTATTATCTATAATCAAAATAACTGACTGACATGAAATGCAACGCCAAGCATTTATACGCAGGCAACTGCTTCAGAGAATCATTCAATTTCTTTTAAGGGGCGACTTCAGTCGCGCAGATTAAAAGACAGAGGGTTCAGCAGCATGTCAAGTTTGCTAGTGTGGAGAGATTGGAGCCTTTTTGCAGGTCCAAAAAGAAATTACACTGTAAAACATCCTTCAGGAATTTAGTGAATTCAATTAATCTTTCTTATTAACTTAATTAGTTTCAAGATCATTCAACCAGAAATGTCAACTACTTCAACTAGTTTTCACTTTGGAATTCATAAATCACCGTTCTCCCTGACTCAACAAAAACGGGCAGATTTACAGACTTCCCAGCATATATTGTTTGAAGGTTAACTCACAGTAACACTGTAACGTCCATCCAGCTCTGTCCGGTTGAAAGAACACTTATGTCCAGATGCTGTAGACAAAGCTTGGCCTTCAACATAATCAAAAAAACTAAAATGATCAGCGGGTTGATTTGATTTAGATTTTTTTTTATCTCTAACATGTTAATTTTTGAACATAATTTAATCACATAGCCTACATGGGGTTTCTCCTATGACACTATAGCACACATGAGGCCTCCACTGTCTAAAAACATGCAATTTCAAAAATGGGTAAAAAAGTCATATAGGCTTGATATTTTTTTCATGTCTGTGTCACATTCTGCAGATATAGACACTGAAACCGTAGCGTGCCAGGATATGCTATGTCGATTTATGACATATGAAATTTGTAGTTCAAATATATCAACCACGTGTTTATTGTTGTCACCGTGACCACAAAAGCTCCAAAAGGTTGGAGCACCTTTTGACTTTCTGGTAAAATATGCCGGGACACTTCAATAAGAAGTTTTCCCTAAAAGGTTAATGAAAAACTTTTTGTAAAATATTTGATTCTCGTATGTCAAACCCATATTGAAGACGTTGAATGTGGGGGGGTTGTCCTTTTCCCCCGCGTTCAACCTCTTCATTTAAAAAAAAAAAAAAAAATACATATCAACAACTTACCAGGTCTTTTAGATATTTCAACATGCTCCAGCTTTGATTAAACAGATAACTAGAGACGATATTTTGCATTCTTATTTTGAAATCCAATAATAGACAAATTGGCTTGATTGTCAAAATATTACATTTGTAATTCATATCCACTAAAGTCCAATTCATTTGCACATGCCAACAATGATGTTGTCAAGATTCTAGGATAAAACATATTGTATCTGCCCC
The DNA here is from genome assembly GCF_022379125.1 of Scophthalmus maximus. Classification (NCBI taxonomy): domain Eukaryota; kingdom Metazoa; phylum Chordata; class Actinopteri; order Pleuronectiformes; family Scophthalmidae; genus Scophthalmus; species Scophthalmus maximus. The sequence goes on from NC_061515.1 coordinate 1,506,512, forward strand.
ATTAAGTCAAAAGGCAAAATAAGATCTGCTTCTTCTTTTTTAGTTTATGTTTATGACATTATGTTACTCTTCTCTGATTTATTATGAGCACTTGTACTTTAACAGTTTTATTTCTATTTGTTGATAAATTGTAACATTGCTGAATTAAGCATTATAAAATAAGTTTAAAAAAACTCCACAGCCATCACTAGAGGGCAGTGTCACACAGACAACTCATCATAATTGGCTTTTGGGCAAATACAGTATAAATAACTGATGTCTGCATTAGTTAATGATGTTGTTTTTTTTGGATTGACTGAAAATTACATTTTATACAAAGCACCTAAAAACATCAAGGCACAGAACTATATGGAATCTGTCAGCCTACGTACTGTATGTTGGGCTGTCATATAATCTCATATAATCTTCACACATCTTCACACCACACCGCCAGCAGAGCTTGGGTTTGATGTACCATCATAGGTCAGCTGTGTAAATGTGAAACAGCTTGACCATAAGAGAGTGGAAATCATATGTGGGACTCCTCGTGTCGATCCTTATGACAGCCATGAAGATGAACACGGAAAATCTCCTCCTCAGCCAACAGAAACACGGCAGGTTTAGAAAATTGCTTTAGAATGCATCACACGCAGAACGCGTGGATTCAGTGCAGTTACAAAAACATGTGAAGAATAATTACTTTTGTCCAAACAACAGGGGTTTACATGTGAGGCCTGTGGTGTAGGGGAATGACTGTTAAAATATAAGCTGGTGTGCGGGTATAAAAAAAGATCACTGCACACACAGTCAGTGATCACAAAGGCAAATAGCACATGTCACAAGCCACAAACAACTTTGTCTATTACACAACATTATAGCTACAGTGTGTAATATTTAGAAGAAGTTAGTCACAGAAATTGTCTATATTGTCCATAACTATGTGTTCATTAATGTATAATCACCTCTGAATGAGTTGAATATAGTTCCTTGAGGTGGACCCGACCTCCGTGTGAGTCTCCATGTTTCTACGTGTCGAATACGGTTGTTGAACTAAACGGTCCAGAATACGTCGCATAGCAGGGTTTGTATCCCACTCTTTCTTCTCTCCCCCTCTTTCTACCCACCTCCCCTAATTCCCCCATGTCTCTCCTCTCACCCCGACCAGTCGAGGCAGATGTTCCACCCACAACTGAGTCCGGTTCTGTTGGAGATTTCTCTTCCTGTTGAAAGGGAGTGTTTTCTCTCCACAGTGCTGCTCATTGTGGGATCTGTCGGGTTCCTCTGTCATATTGTGAGGTCGTGACCTTAATAGGTAGTATTAGTGTGCCTTGAGAGTGCCTTAAACTGGATACACAAGGCCAATTTAAACTTCTGAATTGAATCGATGGCGTTGGAACAGCGTAGCCTATCGCCTGCCGTTCACCTCCCATGGATGTATCACAAGACCAGGATACCAGACCAAGTATGGAGCCCATTCAATCCACTTTGAATTAGTCACCTGGAGAATTATGCAATAAAAATGTCTGTGTTACTTCCGGGTACAGCGGCTCACTAGTAGCGGAGCTGCATGTTCATGAATGCTATGCTGGCAGACTTCGTGGATGTATGATAATATTTCAACAGGACTTGCTTGAATCTGGAAAACTATGAAGGCAATTGTACAAATGGTAACAGCGACCAAAAATTAAGATAATGTTCTGGAAATTAAGACACAATAAACCTGAAAAAACAAAACAATGTTTATATCAAGGTTTTTTCATGTTGAGCATTCATTGTTTTGTGATGTTACAGGGACAATGGTACATTAATAATTTTTAACCTTTGGTAGAGCCCAAAATCATATTGGATCCTATACAATAAATCATGAACCAGGCAAGAAAATTGGGCCTTTTTAATGAGAAATGGATCCTGTATGTGACATATAACAACAACTTGTCAGATAAATAAAATATACCTTCTTTTTTTTCAGTTGTGAAGTGCCAGAGTTGTGCACAGTCCCCTGTGTTACGACACACTTCTGTCTATTGGAGCTGAGCCACGGGATGAGCTCATGGATGTATTATTAGGTCTTATTCTATAGGAGCATGAGAACGTTCAGTGAAAGTTGAGCATACTTGTATACTATACAGTTCACACAACTGCAGATTGGGGACAAGTATGACAATGTGGGAGTGAGAGACAGAGAGAGAGGGGAAGTTGTGGGGGAGGGGGTGAACAATGTGATAAAAACACAAAGAAAGCATCTATATTCACTGGCTTATTTGTTAGCTGAATAGAAACATTTAAGCAATAAAACCCACAACCACATCAGAATAACTGCAGGCTCCAATTGGATCAAATGGGGGAAGGAAACAATAATGATTAGAAGAACAACAAAGTTTTATTGGCAGCTTCACTGCCCCTGGAAGTGGGTTTTAAAAGACCTTAAAAAAAGTTTTAAATGTCATTTAAATGTATTTCCCAAAGATGTGAAATCAACACTTCATCGCGCAGAAATAGCAGAGCTGTTAAGATGAATCAGGTAGGTGGATGGGTAGGTAGGTTAGTTAGTAGGTAGGTAGGTAGGGAGGTAGGTAGGTGGATAGGTTGGTAGGTAGGTAGGGAGGTAAGTAGGTAGGGAGGGAGGTAGGTTGGTAGGTAGGTTGGTGGATAGGTAGGGGTGTAGGTAGGTTGGTAGGTAGGTTGGTGGATAGATTGGTAGGGAGGTAGGATGGTAGGTAGGTAGGTTGGTTAGTAGGTAGGTAGGTAGGAAGGTTGGTTAGTAGTTAGGTAGGTAGGTGTGGAGATTGGTAGGTAGGTAGGTAGGTAGGGAGGTAGGTAGGTAGGCGGATAGTTTGGTAGATAGATACTTTATTGGTCCCAAGCTGGGAAATTCCGGTGTTACAGCAGCAGGTATCACATAACACAATTTACAAACAAATAACTCATCCTCCTTTGGCCTCAATCACTTCGCAGAGCGAAATGCAGACACCAGCACATAAGTAAAAAAAAAAGGCTGAACCAATGTGGTAACATCAACAGACATCAGACATACAGTAAATGTCAAATTGTGAGGATGAAAGATGAGAGACCGACATAAAAGATATGTAACTAGGACGCTCCGCATTTATGAAAATCCTTGCTTTACAATTTGTCATTTTTTTTCCCAGAACAGGTTGCTTTGTGATGACCATGAGGTCAGGAGCAAAATGTTTCTCAAGAGAAGAGAATAAAGGCAGGTTGATATAAGCAAAATGACAATGTTGTTTCAGGAACAAAAGCTAGAGTGTAGACCCTTGTGTCGGGTATAATTCAAATCAAAGACAAAGATCGCTGTGTGCACACTCCAGACGAGGACAGTCTTTCTTTGCTCTGTCACATTCACTTCTTGTTCTACCGTCCTGTCAACGATGATGTGTTGAAATGTTTCATATTCATGTTCATTTCTTCTTGTTGGATTTCAGTTGTGCTTATAGGGATGATAAACTCTTTTTGTAGCAGATTTTATTTGCCAGGTTTGCGAGGGAGGCC
>NC_061515.1:1515000-1550000 GCF_022379125.1 Scophthalmus maximus
CCAGCTGTTGGACCTTGAGCATGAGAAGACGCAATGTGAAGGAGAAACTGGGGAGCTCATGCAGGATGTTTCATGAAAAGAGGACTGAGACATTGTTCCTGGGTGGGGGGGTGGACAGGCCGCTTCAACATGACAATGATCCTGTGTGCAAGGACAGGTTCACCAGTGGTTTTCTCTTTTTGGTGTGGAAGAACTGTGTGACCTTTCTGCACAGGCTCCTGATCCGACCCATCCAGCCCCATTGGGACAGTGGAAAGCCAACTGTGAGCTAACTATACATACAGTTTTATATCCTACAGGCTTCTCCCAATCCCCTATTTGATAGTCTCTCAAATTGGACCTGTTGTCTAATTCACTTTAAAAAATATTGTTCTCAAAAACCCAGAGAATTCATACATTTTAGGTTTTTCAGATTTCAAGCAACAGTTTGAAAAACAAATTAGCAATCAGTCTCCCAGTCTCTCTCGGAAGTACCTCGTTCAGTTGTTGTGTGACTTGGGGATATTAAAAATAAACTTTAACTTGACATACATAGAATGGAACTGTGACCATAGCACACAGAGCACATTATAACACAGTAGGTGAGCGGGAACATTGGAATATACAGTATTTATGTGAAGAAGTCTGTTGTCATGTCTGTCTTGACACCACCTGGAAGTTTTGGATGCTCAACAACAGGAAAGCTGTGGAGGTCTTCAGAGTGTCAGATCAATTTTAGTTCGCAAGTCAATCGATAACATGACAGGTTCCTGTAAATTGTTTTCAAAGGTTTGTCTGACCTTTTAGTTTGATGACCTTTTAGTCATCTGAATGTTGATGTTGATGTTGTTCCCCGCAGGATAAACTGCAATATAACTTCAGATTGGTTTAGTTAACTCCAAGCTGTGTTAGTTAATTAACTAATCTCACGCCCACCGGCCTGCATGGCAACTTATGACAATCGTGGGCCTGTGTTTGTGTCATCGTCATCATCAAGTGGTTATTGGAACAGAATTCAGACATATAATGGGACATTTTATTTCGTCATCAATCACGACACCGAGAGCGCAGAGTTATCACTCATGATAAAACGCCCATTTTCTAAGTGCTTGCTGTTAGTCGAGAGCTTTGGTTCGTGCCCAAATAGGCTGTTTGAATCTGGTCCAAACCTCTTCCGCCATAACTGATTAATAGGCCGAGAGGAACATAAACAAAACATGAAGAGAAACCGCGTAGAAAGGTTTTCCTCTCGGTCATTGAAGCCAAAGACACTGCAGGTGGCAGGAACAGGGAGAGATGGGCTGAACCGTGACAGAGTCAGAAAACGAACAGAGATAAGGATTGTAAAGCCCATCAGACGATTACTATTTCACTTTAATATGTGGATTTTAATAACACGTGTTGCTATTGTGTTTGCACGAGGCAAAGCATCAGGCAGACATTCTTATGAAAGCAGACTTGAATCGACACAGTTGGAGTCACTGCAGTCACATAAACCACTCACTGTCTGACGGAAACACTGAAATCAATAGTGTGCTTCTCTTTTGTATACAGCAGAGATGAAGATGCTCACTGCACTACACTACACTGAACACACACTGTAACCATTTTGCCACCTGATTTTGATTTGGTGTTAGCCTTCGGCAATATGTGGAGTTTCAGTCAAATCTTAGATATTAGATGAGTTTTTTTAATAAGCAAACCTAGAACGAAAAATAAATCCTGTCAGTTTTATTGTTTTTGCTGTTTTGTCGTGTCATTTGAACTTTTGTCTTCTGAACATTTGAGGCTGTGGCAGAGATGAATCTTCAGTAAATCCACTCATTCCCCTTCTCCCTGCCTCCGGTGACCGGTGGATTCTCTCAGCTGGAACAGTCCTTATTGCATTATTCCAGTAAGCCTCAGTAAGCCTCTAGTCTAGAGGAACATTGAACTGATTTACTGCCCACTAATCCTGGCAATTTACTCATTCCATCTGTTAAAAGTTCATGGAAGTTACATCCAAAATCACGTTAACTAATAATGTTTAATTGCAATTAATGCAATTAATGCTTGCATGCTGTCCGCATATACTTAGTGATCGTCAAAACAGATACAGAACGCTACTGAATAGAAGGTGCATTGTGTTAATGCTAGTTGGCCCCTCGGACTCCAAAATTAGTTTTCGAACAAGATATGTTTTGGGCAGCTGCTCAGGAGGTAGTGTGCAAATGTGCAGACTGGGCCGTGATTGAGTTTTTTCAGGGCCAGAACAGTGACACTAAGTATTGACATTGAAAATACCAATGAAACACTGGTGTTTTAAAAAAAAGTTGTAATGGCATTAGAAAAGTATTGGCACTGAAAAAGGTTTCATTACCAGTATTTCAATGCCATTTAGTTCAGATTTTGTTTTCGATACTCTTATTTTCAATTGCAATGCTTAGTGTCACTGTTCTAGCACCAAATTGATTTCGGGACATTTTCACTAATGCCCCTTGAAATCATATATGGATCTTAGGGGAGGTATGCACTCTAGAACTAGAACTAACTAGAAGGTTAACAGAAGATTTAACAATGGGAAATCCAAATTTTCATCAGTAAAGCTGAATCTCCACGTAACACACTAAGTTAAGTTACTTAGTTTTTTTTTTATCTGAACAGAACTATGAACACCTCAGTGGCCCAGACGGACTGCCCCGAAGTCAAAGTTCCTGTCTTACTCTTCTTCACCATCGGATTGGTAAGCCTGGCTGAGAACTTCCTGGTTGTGGTGGCCGTCCTAAGGAATAGGAACCTCCACTCGCCCATGTACTGCTTCATCTGCAGCCTGGCAGCCTTCAATACCATCGCAAGCCTCACCAAAACCTGGGAGACCATGATGATCGCGTTTGCCGATGTGGGGCAGCTGGAGAAGACGGGCTCCTCTGAGACCAAGCTGGACGATGTGATGGACTCCCTGTTGTGTATGTCGTTTGTTGGCTCCATCTCCAGTTTCCTGGCCATTGCTGTGGACCGGTATGGGGCACGGATGTGCACACAGCAGTGTTTCTTTACTTTTAAACCATATATTTCTTTGAGGGATCTCAATCCACCTTCAGCCCACTAATCAACAAGAATAGAACAAGTGAAACTCCATGTACCGATTATGATTTGAGCAGAGAACTAAAATATTTCTTCTTCATTTTCAGTTACATCACTATCTTCCATGCACTGCGGTACCACAACATCATGACGATGCGGCGCACCAGGGCCATCCTGGGTGTCATCTGGACAACGTGTGGGTTGACAGCTGTCCTCATGGTGAGATTCTTTGCTGCCAAGTTCACCATGATCTGCTTTGTTGTCTTCTTCGTCATCTCCCTGGCCATCATCTGCTTCCTCTATGTCTACATGTTCATGCTGGCTCGCATCCATGCCCGCAAGATCGCAGCTCTGCCCACCGCTGGTGGGAGGAAGTGTCGTTGGCAGGGCAGCAGCATGAGGGGGGCCCTGACCCTCACCATACTGTTCGGGACATTCATGGTGTGTTGGGCGCCATTTTTCGTCCACCTCATTATCATCATGGTGTGCCCCACCAACCCGTACTGCGAGTGCTACCGATCGCTGTTCCAGCTGCACATGGTGCTGCTGATGAGCCACGCTCTGATCGACCCGGCCATCTACGCCTTTCGCAGCGCAGAGCTCAGACAAACCTTCAAGAAGATGCTGTTTTGCACCAATTGGAAGCCATACTCTTAGAGAAATCTTATTCCCACATTGTATTTTAGCCTTTTTTTATCCACAATTTCTCTTTACCTAGACAGTATATATAGATGGACAAAGCCAAAAATCTTGATCGCCCCCTGGTGGCTGGGTCAAACCTGCTTCCATGTTAGCAGATGGGACGTGGACCAAACTAAAAGTCAAACTCAATGATGACATTTTTCCCTTAGATTTCTGTCTTTTTAGGTAGTTCTTCATAAACGTATGTATATAGAAGAGTTCATGTTTCTGATAAATTTGGTTTTGATTAGTTATTTGATGCTATAGAAAACAGGGTGAAACATCATGATTGACAGCTGTCTGACTCGAGACTGGTCAAGCCCCTATATCTGCAGGACCTTCATACCCCGGCTCCACTCCACGATCACTACTGCACAGACTCTGACACCAAATTACTGTACATCAAAGTGCAAAATGGCAGCGCCCTTATTATCTGGGAGGTTTTAGCTTCATTTTTGTACAGTGAGAGGAATTGGAGATGTGTTGTCCATCTTCATATACGGTTGATGCTCTTGTCCTTGGAGAGTGCATTTTCACTGTGTTGCATATATTTTCACCTGGGTGTCAAAAATAAAATTGTCTTGTACCGTGTTCAGTTTCCTTCTCCAGTTTTTCCATCTGGTAAATAACACAGAGTGTTTCTGGGTAAGTCCTTTTTATATTAGATAATTGCCATATACCTGACCTCTAGGAGGTCCAGTCATCCATCCCTCCGACTGAGATGTGATCTCATTTCCCCCCAAGTGTCAGTCTCTTCAAAATTACCACCAACAAAACATTCACATAAGACACATGTATTCCAAAACATTTGCTCAGGTTTTTTTTTCCATAAAGACATTCATTGAAACATCATTCACATGACCACAGTGCACTTATATTATATTATATAATTAATATTATATATATATATATATATATATATATATATATATATATATATATATATATATATATATATATACACACACAAACGTTTTTTTTTTTAATTTTAAGCATCATGGCCAACACTGACATTAATCACTTTCAGCTGTAGCTCATCATTTTATGATTTTACTATGAACTAACATGAACAATGTCCCCACAGGTGTTAACACTGTCACACTAAACAGAAGCATAAGACTGAGCATGCAATTAGTAATCATCAAGTAGGCTTCACCTCTTTCCAGTGTTGCATCTTGTCACATCATTATGTGAGTCATCTCACTGCTGTTTCTGTGGAAACAAGAACTGCGTGCTGCACAAATTGCAATAAAATGGTAAATATGTTATTCATAGGAGAATGTATATTACAAAATGGAGCCATCATTCTTTATGTCTATGGGGAAAAGTAAAAAATAATGTATACAATATATATTTTTTATCATTGGGTTTTGATGAGATGAGATGTACATTCATGAGATGTACATTCATCATTCTCTCTTTTGATCTCACAAATGCAAGATGTTTAAATTTGACATTAATGCGGAAAAAAATAAGGCAATTCCTACACAAAGCAGATTTTTGTTTTGTTTCAAAATCAGTCCGAAGGTACAAATTATACAAATGACTTGTATATTTGAATATATATACATAATATAATAAAATATTTAATATATAATACTGTAAAACAAGTGTTTAGTTTTGACCACGTCGCAGTGATCCATGAGATTTTTTACAAAAAGCAGTTTCAGTAGATTTCGATTTTTATGCTAAATGATCTGTCCAGCTTCGCAGTTGGGGGGTAGGAACCAGCAAGACACACACAGAGCACAGTAAAGCTATTTGTTCACTCAGTTTTTTTTACATTTCAAGTGTATACCCGTGGCATTGTAAATCACTTCAGTTTAATGAGGACAGGGAGGTAGCACCGGGAGATCAGGGGGCACACTGATAGAATACAGCAGATATAATTGGAGACAGACAAAATAGTCTGCATTCACACCCTGTTGTGTAACTCAGCTTTGGCAGATTTGAGGGATCTGATTATTAACCTTTTTCTCACTAATGCTGCAGCGGGGGGGCATTAGCAGCTGAAGCTACCCAAAAGTTCAGTAGCAGCCCACTTTCCCCCACTGACAGATAAAGAACAAGGTAACATTATGTACATCATTTGGCCATAGACAAATAATGTGTGACTAACCTACCATTTTGTTGGACTTGTAAACATTCAATCCACCAGCGGGACAGTCAGTCTGCTTCATTGCTGCGGGCTAATTCAAATAAACTACTTCTATTACATTACATTACATTAATTTAGCAGATGCTTTTGTCCAAAGTGACTTACATCTGAGCCTTAATCTGTGGTTCCAATGTGCATAACATGCCTACTATGTGTGCAGTAGTCCCCGACACCTGTAAACATACTTAAAAATCCGTGAAGGTCTCCTTTGACAAAATGGAGTAAGTGCGGACAAGATATTTTAGGTTCTCCAAGGAAGTTAACCCAATTGTTGTTGACTTCACTGCCTCTGCCATTCATGCACATGTACTGAAGCAACACTTGGCCATCATGCATACTCTGATGCATAATTAAAACAAAGTATATGAGTACTCCTGCACATAACAGTTTTTAAGGCTTTCTACAATGATCGAAGTGAAGAGGACAAATTAAAGGATCATCCAACATAAAGCATCTTAGTGAGGTGTTAGGCCAACATGTGTCAGCAGAACAGCTCCGAAGCAACTTGATTCTACAAAGTCTCTGGATCTCTCCCGGAGAGAGGCAGCACCAATCTCCCGGACAATATTCCCTCCTTTGGTGTTTTGATGAGGATGATGGCGGTGTAGAGCGCCGTCTAACATGTCGGTCCAAAATCTCTCATATGTGTTCACCCGGGTTGAGATATGGCCTCGTAGGGGGAAATAGTGTCATCCTGTTTCTTCACTCGTGTCACCAGTCTTTATATGTACTGTGGGTTACAAGTGGTCTTAGGCTTTGGACTCCAGTGTATGTAAAGATCCAGTCAAGAAAAAGTAATAACCAATGAAAAAGGCTAAAGCACAAGAATAAATGTCAGCTAGAATGAAAGGCAGACCACAAATATTTTAAATGAAGCAGGACTTCAAACGGTAGCTAGCTGGGTTTCATGTGCCTAATAAAGTGGCCTTGGTTTTTGCTCTTTGTGTCATTGGGAGATAGTAAAGTAACCTTCCCACATAATGTGAGCATCCAATTTTCAGTTCCATACATTTCTGAAAACCAAAAGGTGCTCCACCTACTTGCTGTAAAGTGCAATGATCCATGTCTGTTTACTTTTTGATAGAATCTCCAACGGTTTTGCTCAAGAGTCAGTTTCAGTCAGTAAATCCTGCCCATCATGTCACTGGTGCTCTCGGCCCCTGTCGCTCAGTACTTACCTGTCAGAGTACAAATGCTGTTGCAGGCGTTTCTCAGGCTACAACAGCAGATGATCTCCTTAAAAGTCTTCCTCATCTCCTGACTCCTGAAGGCATAGATGAGCGGGTCAATCACAGAATTGCACATGATGAGGATGAGGTACATGTTGAAGTGGGACATGAAGCACACGCAGTAGAGGTTCCGCGGACAGGAGATCATTAGGATCAGGTGGAGGAAGAAGGGAGCCCAGCAGACGATGAAGATGCCCAACAGGATGGTCAGCGTGATGGCCCCCTTCATGCTGGCCCGCTGGTGGATGGAGTTGTAGCCGGGCAGCGCAGCGATGCGCTTGACGTGCGATCGGGCCAACATGAACATGTGGCTGTAGAGGGAGGCCATGATGAGCAGCATGGCGAAGAACATGGAGACCAGGCAGATGATGACGGGGGTGGAGTCTGAGTAGATGATGAAGATGATCCCGCAGCCCGTGCAGAAGGTCCAGATTCCCCCGATGATGCAGCCCGCTCTCCTCACCGTCATAATGTTGTGGTACCTGAGCGCGTAGAAGATAGTGACGTACCTGTAGATATGAAGATTGATATTGATCAAATTGATTTCTGAAGTAACCTATGATTTACTAGCAACCTTTACAAGTCACTAGGGAATTGGAGAAAGCAATGAGGACCTTTTGAGATGTCTAGAGAAATGGAAATATATCCCTTTGCACAATAACACAATTATTATTTTGGGGTTGGTACCTATGAAGTCACTGCAGACAGATGGCCACTCTGTGCCACTTTGTCTAGTACAGTTTTACAGAAACAATGTTCTGAGCCACTGCACATAGTATCATGTCATCTTATTTATGTACTTTTTAAAGGGGTACTTTAGTAATTAAGTATCACATTTTCACCAAGTTGGGAGACATGTAAGATACAAAATAAAACAAAAATTATTATTTTAAGCAGTCCAGTTTAGGTGGTACTGTATGTTTGATAACTGATAACTATAATCAATAGAAAAAGCAGCGTCCCTGCTTTCTTTCAACATGTTACTTTACTTAATACAGAATGAATCATAGAACATAAGGGTTACCTTTAAAGCACTGACAAAACAATATTAGGCTGAAAACCAGACCACACTGATTCGTCCTGAAACTGGTTGAGCCAATCACGACCATTAATCTAAAATGTGGCTGGTTTGACATGACAGGGGAGCACAAAGCATATTCATTAACAACCAAGATGGTTAATAGTGATGTGGAGAGACATGTTCAATCAAGACAGTATTAACGGTACATTTTTGCTAAAAGAAAATCAAACAACTTCTACACCCGGTAGACTGTTTATGATTTCCAGGAAAACACATTTGTGCATACAGTATGCAGTGCCCAGCTGTCACATAGCACAAAAGAAACACAGCATAGTATGGTAAAGGAATGATTTTATATTGGATTGTATAATTGATCAATACAGATCCAGAGTATACCCAAATATAAAAAAAATTATCCTTTGGATTGTCTCAAGACATCCCTTAGTTGAAATCAGTGCAGTGTAATATCAGTGGTGTAGGTGGAGAGGGAGCGAGCAACATGTGTTGCTAACATACTAACTAGAAGTCCCAGGATTGCTAGTTAGCTTAGAGAGCTGACAGGTAACAGCTGATTAGGGGTATCCACACCACTACCTACTACTATTCTACATTACTAAACCATTCTTTGCCAAGACTCCACAGCCCACCATTCATCAGCTATAGGCTGAATGAGAACTATTACTATCAACTTTTTGGCATTACAGCAGACCCACATTGATAAACTGTGACTGTCGCATATCCTGATTTCCTGACTGTGAGTCCATAGTATGGGTCAAGCTTCAAAAAACACTGGATGCACTTCACATAATGCATCTCCACACCTAACCCTTACCTTCACAAGCTCATTAACCAAGCTCATGTTGGTAAAGCAAATAAAGGCAGATGATGTTCTGAGGTGAAAATAGTAATTGTGGCGTACCTCCTCTCACCGGTAGTGGCGCTATTTTAGGAAACGGTCGATATGGTCATATTTACCACATTAGACATAGTTCTCCGTATGAGTTGGAGGACCTTTTGGGTTATTCTGAGGACCGGTATTTAGCTGTTGGTAGATAATTACATTTCACAATCTCTATTGATAGACAAGCTTATTGTACTAATTAATTTCATGTGCCATTTATTAACCTGTCTAAGAGTGAAACCTTGTGCCACATTTCAGGACAAAACAGAGCAATGCCGGTATGCACAGTGCATTTAATTAAAAATCCTATTTCATTAAAAAGCCTTGGGAGAGATTCTACTACAGAAATAATCAGCAGAAAAAGTCTGTAGGCACGAACTGCAGTGCCCTGACGATAATAAGAACACAAAGACTAATATTTATACAGCGCTTTTTAAGTTGGAACACAAAGTGTTTTCCAAGTTAAATAATACACAAGAAATGTATATAGTAATACAAGAATTTCAAGACGGAGAAAAAAAAGAGCTTCCAGACATCTAAATCGTTCATCTGTCCTCCCTCCTGTATTACCTGTCCACAGCGATGGCCAGTAGGCTGCACATCGACGCAACGACAGAGATGCAGATCATGGAGTCAAAAACGTTGTCCATCTGCCGGATGAAATGGTCCTCCACCACCAGCTGTCGGTTGTTCAGAAGGTAAATGATGATGGTCTCCCAGGCATTGGACACACTCACCAGCATGTCTGCTACAGCCAAACTGCAACAACCAGACAGGTTTGGTCAAACCTTGATCACAGAGATAGAAAAAACTGTTGTCTTAGCCCCTAACCCTGTGTAATGACACTTCATGTTCCAGTGGGAAAGCCACTTCAATCATATGATGATTGAAGGTATATTGCATATATATATATATATATATATACATATATATATATATGTATATATATATACATATATATATATATCAACTTTGTTTACCCTGTTTTTATCGTCTTCTCTGACACATGAAAAAATAACTCTCCCGGTTCCCCTCAGTCTCCTCGCTACCGATCAATACCATTCATCCTCAACACTGATCTTTTCCTTCATCCCTTCGACCCCTCATCCCTTCATACTTTCAATCCTTCATCCCTTCAACCCCTTATTCCTTAATCCCTTCGACCCTCATCCCTTCATACTTTCAATCCTTCATCCCTTCAACCCCTCATTCCTTCGACCCTCATCCCTTCATACTTTCGATCCTTCATCCCTTCGACCCCTCATTTCTTCATCCATTCAACCCTTCATCCATTCATACCTTTGATTCATTCATCCCTTCAACCCCTCATCCCTTTTACCTTTCATCCCTTCGACCCCTCATCCCTTTGACCCTTCTTCCTTTCAACCCTTCATCCTTTCTGATCCTTCATCCCTTCATCGCTTCGTCCTTTCGACCACTCATCGCTTCATCCTTTCAACCCTTCATCCCTTCATTCTTTCGACCCATTATTCGCTTCATCCTTTTGATCCTTCATCCCTTCTGATCCTTCATCCCTTCATTCTTTCGACCCTTCGACCCCCCATCTCTTACCCTTTGACCCCTTATCTCATCCCTCTACCCTCCCATTTTCGTCATCATCGCAATATGCATTATACTCAATAAACTTTAGATTGGTTGGAGATCTCGGTCCATGGTGGTGGGCCAGAGATATTTTATGTATCAAGTTGAACCAAGATTCACCTGCAGACAAAGAAGTACATGGGCGAGTGGAGGTTCTTGTTCTTTATTATGGCTGTGATGACCAGGATGTTCTCCAGCAGGGAGATGATACCCAGGATCAGAAAGATCTGAGGAGGGAAAGATACGAGGCCACAATGAGAAGAGCAAACATGAACAGGACAGAGGAGTAGCAGTACTGGTTTCCAACCTGAGGGTTGGGATCCCCCAAGGAGTCACAGGAGAAACATGAATGGTCACAAGATAATCAAGAACATAGGAAAGAGGAAGAAAAACATACTACAATCAATGTAGAATTATTTACCCCTTAGGAAAACTGCTTATAGCTTGTAAACACATGGACCATGTGAGGTGGGGTCACAAGCCCAAACAAAATAAAGTGTATTAATGGAAGAATTACAGCTGAAAAGTGTAATAATAAGTAACAGTTAACTGGCTGTGTGTGGAACTCAATGGAGTACACTGTAGAGCATTTAAAATCTATTATTCTTAAAATTCAAGAGCACAAAAACATTCAGTGCTGTACAGACAGAAATACGCACCTCAATAGCAATGTGGACCTGCTCACATGCTGCCGGTTTGGAGGTGCTGGTCTTGGCTGGAAGCAGTGGAGGGGACAAGGTGTAGTTCTGGTCATAGTACGTGTACGTCCAGGTGGAGTTACCCATCTGCACTTCCCCATTGTAGAAACTCTCCCCAGACTCATTCATCCTGGCTGTGGCTCTGGTCCAGATCACTGCTGCTCTAATGCCAGTAGCATTTTTCAAGCAGGCTGCAAAGAGAAACATCCGTGTGTGTGAGAAGTTTTTCACATAGCTACTCCACCAACTTTTGTTTTGTAACCGTCCACGTGAAAACACGTTTTATTAAGAAAGAAAAAAATGTCTGAGCATGTTATGTTAACAAAGTCCGATTTAGGTAAAAAGCTCCTAATATTTTAGTGGAATAATAAATGATACTGCTTGTCAGAGATGTGATTTGAGTAAGGGTGACTGTGCCAAGGATGTATGATCTTCACAAGGTTGCCCCAAACAGTACAGCAGTGAGATAAATTTAGTCTCAGCTGACCAAAGAGAATTAGTCAAATTTGTTTTGACCATTCCCTATTGGTTATGAAAGAAAAGCGATAGAAGAGCCTGAAACCCCTACGGGAAGTGAGTGTGACACAAAAAAGCTGTCGTCAACACCATGCACACACACACACACACACACACACACACATCTCCACCCACCTCTTTCCTTACTGAACTCATGATCACACTAATGGATACTCCCTTGCACAGAGGTATCATAAACTCTTTTAATTCATTCTGATGTATCCTAAAAATCCCCCAGAGTCACAGAGTACATGAGGCATTTCCAGGAGGACATCTGCTGCCAGGAGGGTGATTGAAAAAGAAATGTCAAGACGTTCAAAGGGAAAATAAACACATTCAGATAAAGTGAAAGCATTAAAACCCACCAGCTGAGCTCAGTGGGCACAGGAATTAACCTTTGCTGCGAGGGTTTAATGACAAAGCTCTGAGTCGTCCTCCTTCAGTTATTAATGCAGTTTGAGCTCAGTAATTGCAGGAACAAAACCAGTGTATTCATTCAATGAGAAATTTAATTGTTCCCATACTAATTGGCACAGCGGTTATCTTAAGCTGTTCAAAATGCAAAAATTAATTACTCTAACTAAGAAGTCACGTTGGAAATATTTTTCAAATTCATTAGAGTTAAACTTTCACTGTATTATTCTTTGTTTATTGCACTTAAGCACTTTCTTGTGAAGCACTTTGGCGGCTCAGCCGTCTGTAAATGCGCTATAGAAATAAATTGACTTGACTTGACTTGACTTTCAAATCCCAGTGGCTGGAGAAATCTTATTTCAGTTATTGACTTACTGTACTTATGCAGTGTGTTGTTATCATATATACCGTTGACTTCTTCAAGACGTATCAAACATCTCCACATTAGTTCATTATTTATTCATATCAGTAAAGTATGATTCTCTCCAAACAAACTGAAGCTGCTCATATGAATGTGCCTAAATGTAGTAATAAACTACATGTTGATGTCTCCTTAATATGATCCTGTATGATAGCAGATGATAACATTATTGATCAACTGTCCAATACACTACCCACTGTCACAGGAGACAGTGGGTAGTGTACAAGGAACATGTGGTCAAGTTTTTTTTTAGTTCCTAGCTGTTGAGAACAATGACATCTTATTTGGACGTTAACACTCTCAGCCTTATATCACTGTGAATCTCAAAAGTTCTAAGTTTATTTTAACACTCGAGTGCAAACAAAATGTAAATTAATAACGAGACAGTGCGGTCCCTCTCTTAAGTGGATGTTTGTGTTTTTGTACCTTTCTACATTATTCATCCAGAGAGAGTAGGGCAACGTTACTTATGCATGGCATAATGAGTGTGATTAAATCTAATCACAGGGAAATATTAATCAAACCAAAACATCTACCCCTGCAAGTGTATCGCAATACTGTTTATGCACCCACTCAAAAACAGGCCGATGATATAATGTTATGAATGTGTCCTTGTTTACCTGTTATTATCATTCATAAAGTGAATATTTAAGCAATCTTATGAATTTCAGTGTTGACGTTCTCTGTGTTGTTCTCAGACCTTTGACCTCACCGTTAAAAACAGGCCATCACATCTGTACATATTTACATTTGTTAGATTAGATATTGTTGTTTCAACTAGTTATATTTAAAAAAAAAAATGTTTTTAAAATAGTCTGCTCTATTCAATATTGCATAAGAGTGAGTATTGTCAACCTGTGACTGGTAGAACTCCAAATCCTTCAACCTCTGCTAACTACCTGTATGGTGATTTTGTTTGTAATTATTAATTTAATTATTAATTGATTGTTAGTATATTGAAAATGAGACTGAATCAGTCAATTGGCCATCATTTCCCTTCCTTTGAAGGGTGGTGCCACGAGATAACTTAAATTAATATTAATTAAGTTATTATTTAATATCAATATGTTTTTGATATTAATATTTTATTTGTTTTGACCATAAACGATAACCATAATTGATTAACTGTAATCACAACATGTTAATGTTGAAGAGAAAAAAAGCATCAACATCTACAACCGGTCTGTTACCGGTTATAGATGTTAATCGTCCAGAAGAGGCTGAAGCAATATTCTCGCTTCTGATGCAGCGTAATTAAAGCTCCACAGTCGAACCCCCTGCAGCAGAGAGGAGAGCCAACATAATTCAACTTCAAGTCCACAATTGCACAATTAATGGCAATGTCAAGATAAATGTTCTGGATAAGTTATCACCCTGGTCTTTATGCATTGCTTCCCACTGCATTAATGTGTGTTTAGCTAATCATTATTCTGAATGTCACTGAGGAACTACATTGCTTGGTGGACGAATGATTGTTTGTGGTTGATAAATCACTTCTTTGTGTGTTTTTTTATATAACTTTGAAATCCCCGTGAAGCACAGCCTCTGTCTCCATATTGCTGCTAATATGGAATTTCTATATTAACACTGAATCAATCAATGTAGTTAATTTGAAAGGATACATACACACTTTGTAACTGTGGCCTTACTTATTAACAAATCACTTCGTATGTGTAACACAGCACGAGTAATTAAATTACACTGTTTAAATGATGTGACATGGATACTGGGGGTAACCAAGCATGAATACTGTTCTGACCATTCTGCTGCAGCATTTGGAACGTTGGAAATGTGGTTACGTGAGGAAAATAGGAAAAAGTTCAATGATTACAAAATGCCAATACCCCAAATGGAAGAACCAAGGGTTTGACATTTTCAGCTTTTCTTGTTTGACCACCTGATTGGAGTGTAAATGAAAATGATAAAGCATAACGTGTCTTTTACTACCTTTTTTCCGGACAGTAAAATGTAAAATTTAATGAAAAGGTTTGACTTATCCGATATAATTGAATTGCTTTTTGCGAGTGTTGGGGGCTCAAAGTGATACATTTACATAAAACCTGTGTGATTTCAGATTCATTTAACTGAGACTTTTTATTCCCCAATACGCACACGTTGTAACAGGACATGGTGCTGAAGGCCTGTCATCACCTGTGAGGCGTGAAAGGCTCGCAGTGAGGCAGAGTGAGCTCCCGCTGAGCGTCCTCTTGCTCTGGCGTGCGTGGTCCACACCAGGAGGCCGGTTGCAAACTGTGAACAACGCTGAGATCTCAGCAGATCCCATGATGTGACTGACTCCAATGTCAATGACACGGACGATTGCGAAAACACGACGATCATGCGCGCTTCCTCAGAGGTTTCCAAAAGAGAATTTCAGGGCAAAGTCAAAAACCACGTTGTGTGGGGACAAAATAACTCAAAAACACATGGACGGATTTTCACCAAATTAGGTGTGTGTGTGTGTGTGTGTGTGTCTGTGTGTGTGTGTGTGTGTGTGTGTGAGAACATGAATATAACTTGACATGGGTGGGACTAAAACATACAGTGTTGCTGTTATGGTACATGTACTACCATTTATATAATAGATAATGGGCTACATTTATACAGCGCTTTTCTTAACACCCTGAGAGCTTTACACTACGAGTCCCATTAACCTATGAACACGCACGCACGCATACAACCCTTAATAAAGCAACTCTCATCCATTCGCGCACACCGGCGTCGTGCTGTGAGAGTCCCTGGGTTGAACCGCAACCTTCTGATCCGCTCTATCTCCTGAGCCACAGCTGGCCACAAAAATGGAATTTCATACAAACTCCCCATTCTATTCAGACGCTGTGGTATCAATAACAACAACAACGAAAAAAAGAACATTTATAAAATGAATTGCTTCTAGATTTTTACAAAGATATATTTAAAAAAAAGAGCAGCTCAATATGGATATGATGATATGAGATACATGCAGACGAGAACTTATTAAGACAAACTAAATAATGTAACTGAATTGAACTTGGGCTCAGGTTATTGAGTCAGTCAGTGAAAAGATAAGGTCTGGTCTCAAAATGAGTGGCGCTTACTGCTGCCGCACCGGTGGTGACTAACCTTTAAAAAATACGATTTTCTCCAGATAATTATTTCAACATCAACAACTGACTGGGGGAAGAAAAAACCCTGAGGTTTTCCTGCGCAATGGGGGAACAGAATCAATTAAGTTTTCTTAATCTGCGTTCATTTTCTCCACTTTTGCGGCCACGACACACGTCTTAACTTCCCCCAGCCAACCAGACAGCTCTGCTCTGAAATACATATCGAACGAACAGTATTTCTTGGCAAGATGCCATGAGACTCAGCAGCATCTGGAATCACTCTTTATTGGTGTTTCCATAGGAAGAGTCGCACAGCTTGTTCAAAGAGAGGTCCCTATGTGGATTGAGGCATACCAAGACAGTCCTGCACATTTCGTGGCAAATCACAGCAGAGAGAACGAAAGCACATTACAATGGTGGACTCCTGTCTCAACAGACACTGTGGACTGTGATGCTGGAAACTGGAGACGGATGAAGTGACTTGACACACTATGCACAGCTTTGAGTCCATTAAAGGCACAAACACGCTGTCAAAACAGTTTGTAGACTTTCTAGGGCGAGTAGGATTTTCAGAGTAGGATTTCTCTGAGTAGGATGCTAGTAGGATTAAAATAATAATACAAAAATTTAAACTAACATACCTTTCAAAATGTTTTTGGTTGGTCTTCAGTAAGTGGTATATTGGCACATTAGTGTGATCACCACGACATCCCATAGAAAATATTACCAAAAATATATATGAAACCCTGAAGATCCCGTGAATTCACAGCAAAGTCTGCACACACATGAAATTTCAATCATTTATTAGCTGAGACAATAAGAGCGACAATTGTCACTATAACACCAGAGACACACTCAAGGTCCAGGAGACACAGTTTAGTTTTGACCAACATGCAGCGACGTCTCCTGAATTCATCACCTGAGAGACAGAGATTAAAGGAGGAATGACTCACCTCGCACTGGAGCTGTGACTCAAATCGTTTCCCACAAGTGGCTCGGATGGGCAAGATACGGCGTATGTTGAAAACCAGACCTGTGGATTTACGCATTGTGATTCTGAGCTGTAAAAGGGAGAAAGAGAGAGAGAGAGAGAGAGAGAGAGGCGGGAGGGAGGGAGGGAGGGAGGTTAACCCACCCACCCCCTTCGTCAGATCTGACAGTATGGACATGACTTGCAGCTCCTGCCAGCAAATTTTGGCCATCGCCCTCAGAGGGAGTTGAGGGAGGCAGCAGCCGGGAGCACGGACCTTTCTCCTTGTTAAAGACAATATGTCAGTGAGGAGGAGCTCTGTCTTAAAAAGAATGTAGCCCCTATATGTGACTTGGTGGAGAGATTACGCCCCTCAGTATTATACAAAAAGAAATGAGGCAAGACAAAGTGTGTGTGTGTGTGTGTGTGTGTGTGTGTGTTAGGTTAAAGCGACTGGGAGTTTGTCTGAGTCTGATAGACATGAACTGTGCAAGCTGTTATTAAGATATTCCTACAGTTTTTAACATCCTGCAGTATAACAGCAGCACATGACCCTCCATGTTGTTCAGCAGCATTATAATTATATGTAATAATAATAATTAAAGGAACAACGTAAAGGAGCAAAACCTTCTACATACAAGACTTTTGGTTAAAGTGCCCGTGTTATGCTTTATAGGTTTAGCTAACATCAGTATGACCGAATCAATACCATTGTTGCCATGGGGATGGTGGTATTTACAGCTGATCAGGAAGCGTCTGGGTCAGGGGGTTGTTTCAGAGAGAGGGTGAAAAGAAGCACTGCAGCAGTAAAGTATGGTGTGAGATGAATAATGTGTATTTAGAACATTAATTACACAATTAGCAGTTTGTTTGTTTAGGTTGTACCTGCACTCTGGGCTATAGTCCCGAAGATTTGTGGTTTGTCTCTGCGTAACTGAATGTCAGCGAAAGAAAACCACAGCGGTGTAATAGCGCAACATCAGTGAATGGATTGTTGAATTATTTCTTCAGTGAACAAAGGCCGCGACCAATCAGAAATGTGTTGATAGCAAAACTTTGAAAAAACTTGTGTATTATTGGCTGAAAGGTCTCTTTCAATTCTTCAGTTCGTGGGGCGACCATGCCAAATGGTCATGCACACTGTTTATCTGTGTTTCGAAGAAGAAAAACAATGAGCAGGATTGTTAGAGCATGTCAGCATTTCAAAGCCCTGACCAGTGAATTCAGACGGGTCACCTGCCTGTGCTGGTGACCCGTCTTTAACCATCCTATCAATGGAAAGACTGTTCACAGGTAGGACTTCATTACTGACAAACCAGGGAACTTTGACAGCTTTACATTATAAAGTCTACATGTTGAAACATAAAGATAGGTGAGACATCCACGTTCCCTATTACAACATATACCACTATACGCTTAGAAGCTCTATTAAGAGAAATGATATAACAATTCCTGTTGCAAGACATTTCAATAAAAGCAACAATAAATGTAATCTTTATTTGTTAGAGCCAAAGAGGTGGTAATGTAGATGTTGTTTTTTTTGTAGTTTAAGGCCACAGACACAGAAACAGCCCGTTCAGAGCTGGGCTGTAATAGAGATCTTATAACCATGATAGAATGAAGGACCTGAGGCGAATTTCAAGGAAGAAACTTCAGAGGCTTGTTTTGGGGACTTCAGAGATCAATAGAAACTTGTTGAAAAGGTGTATAATATGGGACCTTTAAAAATGATATTTATAGTGGTCATGTAAGTATGTGTTTTTGTGGTTTGTATGTATTTATGGAAATGCATGATGATTTTTATGATGTGCTTTTTTTGTTGTTTCTTGTAACCCTTTGTTTAGCACTTTCTACAGTTTCAATTTAAATCAAAGGGAGTTTATTTAATTTTTTTAAGTTCTTTGCAATGACAAAAGCCTCTTGGTTGAACCCCAACTTAAGCAGCACAACTTTGTTGGATTTCTTCACATTACGGACGAAAAATGGTGTCGTGTCTTGGGCATTCCCCTTACATCTCTACCAAAACTGGGACAGTGATTGACCTGAAGCCACATGATACCAACCCATCTTTGTAGAAGCCCCATTGACTCATATGTATGTGGAAGCATATGAATGGATGACCCTGATGAAGGCCACAAGTCGCTCTCGAACAATAATGGTGTTATATATACTGCAAGTGTTGCTGGAGTTTTGAACTCTTTAGAAAAAATTAAAAAAAATTACAGTACAAGTCACATTCGCTGTTAGAGGCAATTCAGGGTTAACTTGACTTTGACACGCAGAACCATGATAGAACCATAGTTCTTCTGCTGAGTGGATGACCCTCTCTCCCTTCTGAGCCACTGACGCCTCAAAAATCGATCTGGATTGCAGTCGCAAACCAATGTTGTTGAATCGTTGCAGTTAAATGTTAGTGGCCCTGTGTGTTAGCTGTCTTGAACACTCCCCGCCCTCCTGCGAATACATGACCTGAATCACTCACTCACCCAGAGAGTCTCTGCACGTTTGCCTGCATCTGATCGAAGACTCAACCAAACCGACTGAGCCTGGATCATTCTCGGGAAGATCAATTCCTTTGAATGTACGTTCGCGAAAACAGCAAGACACCAACGAAAGCACAAAGTGGAATTCTTCAGGTACAAGAGTCGAGTGGCCAGACAGAAACCTTAGCTCCTCCACAATCAGAAAACAGGAGCTCAAATTGCTCTTGATGAGCGGTATAGCACAGATAACATAGTAAAGTGGATGTCACTTAGTTAGGTTGTTCGTTAGTTCGTAGAATTATGTTGATTCAACTTTAAAAACATTCAGTGTGACTCATTCAATTATGTTGGTCAAAGTTACTTTTTTCTGTGATGCTGATCAGCCACATTAATTTTAAGATAAGATATAAAACAAGTGGCGCCAGTGTAATTCTGTAATGACCCAGACTGCCATAGCCTGGGACCCAGACGAATTCTGGGAGCTTGTTTAACTAGACTGGATCCCCTCCATTGGAAAGTGATTTCCCTCCGGCAGAAATCTTGCCGGTCCAATCACAACCAATCGTCTGACAATGGAAATTTATCGTCCCAGACTAACACTCAAATGCTACGCCAGAATCCCATCTTACAATTCCCATAATGCAATTTGATAGCATCTTTTCATTTAACCATTCCTATGTCAAAACTACCCAGTCTATTAACTCCACACCCAGCGTTTGTAACACAGGCACAAGTTATCTTCAATATCAATAGGACACCACAACCTTTCCAGAGCCACACACAGTTGCACAATATGTAACTGTTTTCTCAGGCTGAGTTCTCCTCTGACCAGTATATTACTGTGTTGTGTAAAACAAGCAAAGAGATGTCTCGGTTAACCCTGGGTTTAATAGCCCCTCTGTGAGTGTGTACGTCTGAAGGAAGTTTCTGACTGCAAGGCAATCACATGCAACATGAAAGTATTTAATGTGAGACATGGTAAAGCTGTGGAGCCACATGCGGAAATGGCCACTGTAGTGGCATAAAGGCATTATTCATGTAAAATATCATAGAATGAGACACAACACATATCAAAGAAACAATTCAATCACATGTGACGGACGACCCATGCACCTGGGCACGAAGCGTCCTTGTTCTTTTTTCTGCTTGTGGGTTTCCAGATGCTGAAGTGGAACCTGGTGTACTCCGCTTTACAAAACTTCTGTCCTTCTACAACCTCACTCTCTCTGCGTGAGCTTGGAAGCAGAAGCCACAATTTTTCCTTTGATGTATTGATAACTTTGGTACACCGGTTACATAATGTTTTCTTTTTTGTAAGTAATTCACTTTTCTTTGTGTCCTATTCTTGTCACAGTCTCACAGGTGGGCTGTGGCAAATGGGGGGGGACTCGTCCCATTACCTTGAGCAAGTAGTGGAGTATGGGCATTTGCAGCCAGGACAAACAAAGGTGTCTGCGATTAAGCAATATCCAGTGCCCACAACCAAGAAAACCGGTATGTGCTACTATCACAGTTTCTGTAGAAACCATTTAACTGTGGAAGCTTCTTTGACAGATCTGTTGGAAGGTAAAGCAAGGCAGCCTTTTGAAACTGTGTTCACCTCCTTTCTTTGCAGTACCTGGTACAGATTGTCTTTTGAAGCTGCCGATGCAAGTGGGCTCCCGCCCCAACCCCTGAGGCCTGTGTAAGCATACTGGATGGCATTTACACCAGGATGGGGGCTTCAGACAACACCTACAAATGACGCAGTATGTTTATGGATGCGGGTGCTGTGCTGCTCCAGACTAATAGACACAGTGTTGAACATCCTGTGAGTTCTCTCTGTTGGAAATCTAACTCCAACCGAGTGAATTATTCTGTAGAGAAAAGAGACACATGCGCTTGTGTGGGCATTGTAACAATTTGAGGTCAAGACGGACCAAAATTCAATAACTTTTCCTCCATCCTTTGCGTTGCCCCAACCGCAGATTGATGCAATAGTTTGCAATCATACTGGAGACGTTTTGCTACATATACATTCTTTACATTGATTTCCTAATTTTATGCCCTCTTGTGTCAACAGTCGGCTGTTGTCTCTAGAAGCTACTGTAAGTACTGTAGGTCGCCAACGCATCTATTATTTCTCTTATTGTCATAGGCGTGAACGTGTCTCATTGGGAAAGGCTGGGGCTTTTCAAGCAGAGAGGGGGAGCAGCATTTTATGGACGTTAGCACATAAAATATGCACATGTTAGATAATCCAGGAATCTTTATTGAATGAGTAGCTATAGCTACAGTCCAGCATGCTTGTCCAAGCTGCCCTGAGTCAGCTTCCGATATTCTGAGATCAGTTGCGACATTTCACACATTATCGTACACTTGAAATGACGTGTGGAAACTTTTCTTTTGCTGTAGAAAGAAACTTTTCGTTTTAAGTGTTAAGAGGCAGCAACAGCAAGCAGATGAGCAACTTGCAAGTTGTCTCATATTAATCACCTTGGTAAACTTGTCTGACGATGAGGAGCTATAATTAAAGGGTGTTTTGTGGAGCAGCTTGTAATCACTCCTTTTTGTTAAGTCTGAGATGGCATATTGAGGCTGGCAAAAACAGATGTGTCTGTGTTGTCGCACGTGTGTGCAGTTAATGATAAATTGCTTCAATATTGCTATGACAGCTTTTATATATTTTTTGTCTACACTGCACATTTGATATGTTTACTGGAATAAACCTACTACTTCTTCAGCCAGGAAGGAGTGCTGAAAGGTTACAAATTCCAGGCAGAGTGCTGAAAGGTGCAGGAGAGAGACTTTCAGCACAGGAAAGACAGGAAATTATAGAGATGACAGGCCCTGCATTTAAGAGAAATTCACTGCTACGTCTGTCACGAGGTGTTTTGGTGGTCTGGCCCATTTGTATCTTGGGTGTTGCAAATGGTACAGGTGGGGTCCTGTCCGGGATGTAACAAATGAGCCTGATTAATATGCACATGCATACCCCCCATGAGGCTTTAAGTACAGTCAGCAACATTATTCTGTTAGAAAAAGCCAGACTCAAGATATGGTTGTGGACATGGTCAATTTGGAAATTGTCACAGTTTCTTGTCATGTTAATTATAGCAAGTCATGCCATGCTTTCATCAACACCAGGGACTAGTCAGCTCACTGTAACAATCAGTGAAACATGCTTTCACTGAGGACTTACTCGCTTAGTTAGGTGAATGCTAAATTTTATTCTAAGCATTTTTATCAATTTCAATCAGTTTACTCTCCAGTCTGTATAATTTGAGGTTGAGTTAGGAAGCCAAAAAGATTGCAATTGGATGAAGGTAAAAAATATCTCAGTGAGAATTCTCTCGTTCTTGGAGACAGAGAACAATGGTTTGATAAGACGAGCCAGGGTTTGAAAATATTTGTCCAATACACCGATCAGCCATAACATTATGACCACCTGCCTAATATTGTGTAGGGTCCCCTTTTGCTGCCACAACAGCTCTGATCCATTGAGGCATGGACTCCACATGACCTAAGAAGGTGTGCTGAGGTATCTGACACCAAGATATTGGCAGCTGATCCTTTTAGTCCTGTAGGTTGCGAGGTGGGGTCTCCATGGATCGGCTTGTTTGTTTAACTAACACATCCCACAGATGCTCGACTGGTTTGAGATCAGGGGAATTTGGAGGCCAAGTCAACACCTTGAAGTAGTTGTTGTGTTCCTCAAACCAATCTTGAATCATTTTTGCAGTGTGGCAGGACTCATTATCCTGCTGAAATAGACCACTGACGTTAGGGAATACCGTTTCCATGAAGGGGTGTACTTGGTCTGCAACAATAGGTAGGTGGTACGTGTCAAAGTAACCTCAATGTGAATGACAGGACCCAAGACTTCCCAGCAGAACATTGCCCAACGCATCACACTGCCTCCACCTGCTTGCTTTCTTCCCATAGTACATCCTGGAGCTCCTGGTGATTCTTCCATTGGTCCGTATTCCAGTTGTGATGCTCACATGTGCTACAGTAGAGCTCTTCTTTGGGATCGGACAACGTGGGGTATCCTTCGCTCCCCACACACATCAATGAGTCTTGAGAGCCCATGACCGTGTCAACAGTTCACCAGTTGTCCTTCCTTAAAATATTTTTTGTAGGTACTGCAGACCAGGAACACCCAACAAGACCTCCAGTTTTAGAGATGCTCTGCCCCAGTCACCTAGCCATCACAATTTGGCCTTGTCAAAGTCGCTCAGATCCTTAAGCCTACTAATTTTTGCTGCTTCCAACAAATCAACTTCTAGGACTTAGAATTCACTTATAGTATATCCTATCCACTTACATCTGTATGTCTCAATGCCCAGTCTCCCTGCAGTGACGATAAATACTTCTGCCCAAGACATCATCCATCTCATCCATCCCCAGAACAGTGTGTGTGTAAACAACTGGATTACCGACAACAACACTCAACAAAGTGCCAGAAAGAAAGAAAATTTAAAATAATAAAACTAATGCAATGGAATAAAATTCAAGAAAAAACAATGTCAAGAGTATCTCATTAGGATGAAGTGGAAGTAAAGCAGTGCTTATCTCTCTATTCAGCCACTAATAAGGTGAAAGCATTACTACAACACAACACATTTGTAGTGTAGTACAGGCATTTAAGAGGCGATCAATAATGTGCATCACCACAGTGTGTGGTACCCTCTACATCTGTATCATATCTGTGTTGCTCACCATTGTAGAGACACAGTTGATAGACTGCTCTGCTGCCTGACAGCCAGTTACCACAGAGATGTCCTGAGGGTTGGAGGTCACACTTGTCAGTCAGGATTTCCAAAAAATCCACCCATGACTGACTGTGTTATCCTTTCAGTCAAGAGGCTTTGTCCCTCTCTAACACTTACAAGTGAATTTCTCTCATCTTCAGATTCAGTGTCACTGCCTCACTCTCTCTCTCTTACACTGTCACTGCTCTCTCTCATATATTAACACCTGAATAGGAGGCATGAATGTGTCAAGGTCAGCGATTTCACCATCCACAGAAGCGAAATTGTCATCCACAGAAGAGTAATCCGCTGGCATCCGCAGGTTCCTGAGGGCCACACTCTCAGGTGACTGTGTCACAGACTTTAAATTATCCACCCCCATTCATTCTGTTTTCTGTTGGCCAACAACACTCTTTTGCCAAGTCCAGTTATTTGGATCCCTTCTCTTTCCAGTTGTAAAGCTGAGCATGTCTCATGTCTATGGTTGTGATGTGGTGAGAGATGCCACATGCTTACCACAGCTTGTCACAGCAGAGTCATGACGGACAGGACAGGATGAGCATATCTACGGGTAGACAAGAGAGCCAGTCAAACATTAGGTAAAAGGTCCATTGTCACACGGGCTTTGCAATTGTACATAAACACCATGTGTCTACACACATTTTGGCCAGTCAGCTTTTGCCTCAGGTTTAATCACAGATCATGCTATCTTTGAGTGCAACTGAATCTTTCCACATTCCCATTTCCCGATGGATGGTACATGGTTGTGTGCAATTTCCTGAAATCTGATTGATATGTATGTTTCTCTACCCAGGGTTCGAAAAAGGTGTCGGGGTAGTGATGGAGAAGACATTGCATGGTAAGCAGCTTCAGTCATTCCATAAATGTTATTTATTATACAAGTTAGTGCATGGGTCAACTCTATTTCATATGCATCTGCCACTCAGAGTCTCTGAGAGAGGGCTACTGTTCCAGGTCACCAAAGTCTTACCTTCCTTTAAAGCTCCCTTCTGTTTCCAGATTCTGCAAGAAGATCAACAAGGAGGAGGTAGTTGGCCTTTTATAGCACAGCATTCATGGGACATTGGCCTGCAACCAGCACAGATGTTGAGCGTATGATAAGGCAACACAAAGTCAGATCAGTTCTTCAGTTCACATCACACCGAGCATCGCATTCAGCCCCATTATATGTTAGTCACGTAGCTGTGGTCAGGTCTTTTGGATCTTATGAGGGCTGTGGAGGCTTTTACACCCAAACTGCAGGAATGAACGCCGGATTCAAGGTAGGAGAGCTCACACTGTTACTGTGCGTGCAAGGCTGCTTGTCCAATATTATTAAGTTTCGTCTTTGTCGCCCTCTTTGATGTGTGTTTAGAGTTTCATTTTCGGGAATCAGTAACAGCTAACATAGAAGAATGCCAGCTTTTGATGGAAAATTGTCACGTTGTTAGTTTATAATGTTCCATGAAAAATGAAAACAGGTGATCAGAGTCTTTTTGTGACTCCCTCGTGGTTGCTCAATAATACTGATTAAACCCTGTGAGATCACAGTTTGTCAGCAGTTAACCTTTGCCTTTTCACACTGCAGCCAACTCTAATAAGATTTGTTTTAATGCATGCTGCTTTAATGAATTAAGAATAATAAGTTAAGCTCGCCTGCACTCTTAATTTATGCAACATCACGCGGCATGACAACGTAGGTTATTTAATGCGTGTGTTCTACGCCCCGTCTAGCGGTGGCCAAGACACATCATGAAGGAACCCATATTTACCCCAACAAGCATTGAGTCAGATTTAGTCAGATAGTCACAGTGATTGTTGTGTTTATGTAATATAGCAAAAGAGAAGGAATGAAAATAAGCTACCTAACTAAAACATACAGGTGAAAACAGCATCTTACAGAAGATGTAACAAGCTACAATCAGCACAGCAAAAATAGACAAAGGTCAGGAAGAGCATGACTACTTGGGAGAATAGGGAGGTCTATTATCTGGCCTCCTGCCCTGCATAACACCGACCTCGCTTGAGGACCAATCACAGGTGTAACACAACCATTGGTTCATCAATGTCACCGAGCATTTGTTCCTTTAACAGTGGATGTTTTTGAACGCAGGTCATTTTTCCTTCCATGTGGAGCCAACTGCAAACACAGGTAAGTGGATGTGTGCGCTGATTTGAAAAAACAATGCATCCATTTACCTGTGTTTGCAGTTGGCTTGGATGTAAAAGGGAAAGAGCATTTTTCACCTTCGATTTTGATGTTCTCCTTGTGTTTGTACACACGTGTGAATACACTAACCAGATATGTGTTTTCTAATATGATGTTGATGTTTATTTCACCCCAAGTTCATTTGATTTTTACTGTCTGGAAATTAGACACTATTATGAAATCTGTTTAGATCATCCTAATTTCTGTCAATTCAGCAGTGTGCTTTGATCCTGCATTGATCCTCACAAGTATAAGAGACATGATGTATTTCTCAAAGGATATTGATGGTTGTGCTTCCTTTTTGGATTTGTAATGAAGTTATGTTTTATAGTTTAATTTGTTGCTTTCACCACGTCTCTTCCTCATGACAAGCTATCCTTCTTTAACCTTTCACATCATGTATCATTAGAATTTACCCCATATGACACAGCTCAGTGGTAGAACTTACTACATATTTTACAATAGATTCAATGAATTTATTTGTTTTGGCTTTAAACCACAACACATTTAAAGGAAACTTCCTGTATTTAATGAAACAGGAAAAGTCATTTTTATGCCAATGTTAACAGACACAGTCACATGCCACGGCTCGATGTTTTCACTCTCACTGTACTGACTGTATTATTGTGTTTCTGCATTGGACAACATGCATCAACATCCCATTTATATCATATCACTAAATTGTGCTTCAGGACATAGCTAATGCGGATCATGACAAACAAATTTGACATGGTTTCTTCCTTTACACATTTTGCTTGGTTTGCAGCATGAAGTTCCTTCAGGAACAGTGCTCTGTTGTTTTACCAGCTACATTTCAATGTGAAAGGCCATTCTTTGGGTTATGTGTGCAAAGCCCGAAGGATGGCTTGTTTGACACAGCAAACAGTATAGAGATCAAAATGTGCTCTATCTTGTGACTGAATGCAGTCCACGAAAGCACAGTATTCCCTCAGAGCAATGCCCTGCAGCTTCTTACAATTCAAAGGGACACGGCTCCCGCTGTCACTTTGCATTAATCACCTTTTTTTCTTCCCGAGTTGCTCCTCCTGCTGAGTGTGTGTGAATGTTGAGTGTGTGTCTCAGTGTGGAGTCTGCCTGTAGGAGCGGCGGCGGGCGTTTAGGGGGAGTTTTCCTCACCGGACTCCTGCCTGGTTTGCATCAGTTCATCATCTGCTGCTGAAAAGCTGAGCCCTTCTGTCTGCTCATCGCCAGATTGTTCTACTAGATGAGTGGTATTGCACCAGGCCAAAGGAGCTCTTTGGTCTTTTGATGATTTTTGACACTCATCCAACCTGAAACGCTGTCAGACACCACACCAACGCCGTTTCTGAAGGGAGAATTTTGAAAGTATCGGGTACTTTTAGTCAAATGCTCGTTCATCAGCGGCAGCGTTGGTTGTTTAGAAAAGTCATTTCTCTCCGCGTTGTGGCATAAACCCCGACCACTATCAGATAATCGTTTGTAATTGGACCAGCAAGTTTTCTGCCGGGGGAAATCACTTCCCAATGGAGGAGATCCAGACATTATTCTGGCAGAGCAAATTTAAATGAGCTCCCACTTTTGTGAAAGTCCGTGGTCATGGCGGGGTCATCCCTATGTTCCCTCATTTCTATGAACCCCCTCCTACCCCATCAAAATTAGGCCCTATGTTCTCTCATTACTATTAAATTATCCCTGCATCAAAATTAGGCCCTATGTTAGGGTTAGGGAACATAGACATGCTCCCTTAATGGCAAGCAAATCCTGAGGTTGGCTTTCAGCCAGAATTTCCCCCCAAAATGTAATAACTCCTAACTCTACTTAAACTCATGTCATAACACATTCCTAAGTGCACTCGTGATAATGTCAAGTGTGCACCCGTCGACACATTCACAATAGGAAAGGTCTGTTTAATAACACTTCTGAAAACTGCTGATATCCACCATTCACCGGATGTGAATCCAGTCGGACATCTTTGTGATGCGGTAGAACGAGAGATTGGCAGCATTTAATCTGCAGTTGACAAATCTGCAGAGGTGACGTGATGCAGCCGTGTCAAAGTGGAGCAGAATCTTAAAGTAATGTCTCCAACATCCTGTTGATGCCGTGAAGACCTGAGGCTGTTTTCACAGCAAAGGGAGAAACTACCCAGTATCAAGTGTTCCACGAGTCTATATCTGTGTACAAGTGTGTTTTCCCTCCTCAAATTCCGAGAAATACATTGCACCCTAATGCATTGAAGAGAATCCTATGGGAGTCATGTTTGAGCCTGCCTGAATGACTATTATACCCAGGAGATGCGAGTGCAATCTCCATCCAGTCTCCCACTAATCTGTTTGTTTTTTAAACCATAAAGCTCCAAAGAACCGCCGCAGTAACACATTCACTGTTTTTCTTCGGCCTTTTCAGTTAGTGAGTCATCACAGTTAATTTTGTCTTTGCATTTCGTATCGCAGCAACAAAGTGAATGTCAGCACTTCTGCCATAGATACTTTGTTTTCCGATGGAAAGTCTTATCTGCTCAAGTTGTGGCGACACAGTCAGTGGAGCATGTCATCTTGATGACTGGCATAACTTGGAGGCACATTCAATTATACAGGTAATTAAATAAGCATGTTTTTTTTGAGTATCTTAAACATGCAACATGAAAGGAAAGCTGGAAAAGTTGGTATTTTGGAAGTTTGTACATATGGTCAACTTAACTTCACAGTGTGAGTTAGGAATGATGGTAACCGGATCTCTTAGAAACATGTGTTGGCAATGTCAATCCACGGTGCAAAACGTCCAAGAAAATTGATCTTTATCTGACAAGGGAGTTTTGTAACACTACAGCAGGCACTCCACAGCTGTGGCCCATGATATATATATATATATATATGTCTGTGTCTATGTGACAGAGACATGCCTGTTCTATTTAATGCCTGTTCTATTTGTTGACAAAAATGGTCACACACTATTATTTCTGCCTGTCAAGGCTTCACGTTGAGACTGGATGAAGCCATGAAGGAGATGCAACCTGGTCTAGGGCTAACTGATAGGCTATGAAGATGATGGATGGGATGCCTTTCCGTTAAGATATTTTTGGGGCATTTTTAAGCCTTTATGATAGGACAGTATTCAACGTGAAGGGGGGAAGAGAGAGTGGGGGGGAGACGCGCAGCGAAGGGCCAGGGTCGAACCCACGGCCGCTGGTACTGAGTGAACTAACCGACGCCCCAATTCCAAGCTGCTTGAGATGATCAGATCACTAATCACGATCTGCGTATCTCTGCATCCCATAGAACTATAGACATGACCTAAAGCTTACATAGATTGGAAAATCCTTTATCAGCATAATGTCACTAAGAGTTCAGAAAATTTTGCGTTTCGTGTATTATTGCATTAACTTATGCAACCAATATCATTGTGTGAGGTCATGTGAAGGTCAAGTACTTTGAGAGGGTGATTAACTAAAGATAAATGTATTGATGTATTAATGTGAAGAAAAAAAGTGCAAATGCAATTACTTTATTCTAGTTAAGTTATAAAATGCAAGAAATTCAATTGTCATGACTTCTTTCCCAACACTACATCACGTTCTTTTCTTCTTTCTTTGAGGTTTATTGGCCGTGTGATACTCTGGGTCACAAGGCTCGGACTCAGACGCACGACAAAGATATTAGCAGTTCAAAAATAATCTTTTGATACGAAAAGCGGGGGTCAGTACCCGTGTTGTCAATCAGGTTATGCAGACAAAAACCAAGAAGGGCTGAGGCGAAAGACGAGGTCAAACTCACAGGAGGGAATGAAAAGAAACAGGAAACTCAGTTCTCGCATGAC
Organism: Scophthalmus maximus; assembly: GCF_022379125.1. NCBI lineage: Eukaryota > Metazoa > Chordata > Actinopteri > Pleuronectiformes > Scophthalmidae > Scophthalmus > Scophthalmus maximus. Next base: position 1,544,963 of record NC_061515.1, read on the forward strand.
GAGCTACGTACTCTCACCGTCGAGCCATGGATCACGAAGACGGCTCCTCCAGCCGGTGTCTCACTCCCCCGGTCCCCTTCAATCTCACCGCTAATGATGGAGATCATCCATCCATTACCACCATCATTTTACGCCCCCTGCTCCTCTGGAATCTAAGTTGAACGTAGTAGATGAGACTCATGCTAAACTCCAGGTCCAGCAAACAGTGATTTGTTCATCTTCATCAGCAGGAGTGTATTTTTTGTTTCCTTGAATTTGAGACCTACTGCAACTTATTAAAGTGTTTACTCACACGCTACTTTAATCTGCTCACCATGTTTCTCCCCTTGAGCCTCCTTCAGTGCTTGAACCCTGTACAGTAAATCACGTTAGATACAAAAATGTTATACATTACTCGACCTTTCCTGATGCCTTAGATATAGAATTTTAAAGTTGATAACGCTTATCATGACGATGATTAATGATCCTCATAACAACGTATATTGATCAGTCTTTGATTAGACACATTCAAGTCAGGACATTCAGTATTGCAGGAAAGAAATGGATTTCATGTCACAATTCCATTGACATGAAATAAGGTGGGCCTCTTTGTGATTCCCTTGCGATGGACTGAATATACTGTATGGACATGGCCCACGGTGCAGGTTCGTGCAGCTGCTACACTGGAGGTGCTTAGGAAAAAGCAGTCAGAATATATTTCATGCATCCACAGAACATAAAAATCAATCTCACGTTCTGATTTCTTTTCTTTCTTTCTCTTCTTTTTTTTTTACAACCATCATGACTCTTGATGCGTACTTACCTTCTCTTACATTTTTACATGGCTCAAGACAGTTTTCGGGGGGAACGGCTGCTCGTCTTGTAACTACCTCCAGTCAGGCACCAGCAGCGAAGCCCCGAGCCAACATCAACAACATCTTCCTAATTGGTATGTTGCCTGTTCTCTAATTTATTAACTTCTATCATTTTATTATGCCTCCCTGAAGTTTCTCCTTGCCTCTCGTCTGCCGTATGTTTGGTGTGTGTGCACTGTGTTGAAAGGGGAATTTATGTGGCCATAAAATGTTGGTATGAGCTCATGGACATATATGAGGCATAAATTCTGGTTATTCTCTTACTGCACCCTGGTTTTCTGCATTGCTGCTCTTCCACTGTGGCCATGGAAAGAGCCGAGCACACGTTTTAATCACGGTGGAGCTGTCATGGAGTGGGCATTTAAACGGGAACCCGAACCTTCTTAGGATGGTGGAACAATAGTTGACCAAGTTGCCTTTGAGGTCGAGGGAAACGGGTTGCAAGTTTTGTTTCAGAAGAAAAACCTGAGGCTGTAGTGGACACATGCTTCACCAGAACTGGAAAGATGAAGGATGGAAAACTGTAGCCAGGGTACAGTAGGTCTACGAAGGTCAACACACCCACTAATCTTTTTCATGTTATCTAGCATCGCTGAACTTAACATCGTCTGTCCTGGATCACCTCTACAATCAAGCTGACGTCAACCGGCTGCGTTAACCCGGGGTTTTGCTCTGCGACCACGGGAGCATGGACGTGAAAGAGGATGAGTTTGTTAAGGACACGCAACATTCTCAGACTTGTGAAATGTAACAATTTGATCACAAAACTACAACAACCTAAAGATATATACTGAACATAATTACACAGGACTTATGTTAAGTTTATTACTGAGAGTGAGTATTTGGTGTCTGATGAGGTCAATCTGACTGAAATTTTCATTCACAATCTTGGGAAATATTGAACAGCAAGTGGATAATGTTTCTAATAAAAGACAGAAAAGGGTTTCTTTATTCGATTAGAGGAAATCTATAATAGTTGCGATATACTTAATTAGTGTGATAAACTCTCCTTCCAAACTCTTTTGAAGACCGGACTGTTGAGACTCAGGCCATGACCTCTGATAACCTTTGTGTGTTTGTGGCTGCAGGTGTGACAGTGGGCGTGGTCTCCGTTCGTGATCACCTGGCTGGTTGGTGCACCTGGTCTGAATCTCTGATCAACTTACTGCTCTCATGCTGCCTTCAGGTGCGAGTCGAAAGATCCTACTTCCCACTTGTGAACTTTACGAGAACGTCACGTTCAAGTGCTTTGCTGTCGGAACGAATTGAAAAAAAAAGAGTCTAATGTAATAACTTTGCACCGCGCTAGCAGACTATAGTCCATCTGTTATGGATAGAACGATAAATAGCATTGGTCTATCTCAAGTTAAGTCAACATAGATTATAGAATAAAATGATGTACAAAAGCAGCAGCTGATACTTGTTGCACCGTTAATCATTGGGCGAGAGGCGGGGTTCACCCTGGACAGGTCCCAGCCAAACAACCATTAACTCTCACACCTACGGTCAATCTAGAGTCTCCAGTGAACCTAACCCCATTCTGCATGTCTCTGGACTGTGGGAGGAAGACGGAGAACCTGGAGAGAACCCACGCAGACACGGGGGAACATGCAAACTCCACACAGAAAGGCCCTGGTTGGTTTGAACCGGGACTCGAACCCAGAACCTTCTTGCTGTGAGGCGACAGTGCTGATTGGTGCTGACCACTACACCACCGTGCAGCCCTGCAGAATCATCTGAATCACCTAAATGTTCAGAAGAATTGATGGAGTTGTTTCAACATGGACCAGAATCTCAAAGGAATGTTCACAACAGCTTGTGGTTCACAAGCAGCTGGAGGCTTCGGGAAGTTACTGCTCCATGGTCAAGGAATATGAAGTATGGCACTGTACCCTAATCCTCAGTTAAAGCATCTGTCAGTTCATTGTTTCTGCTTTACCACCCACAACATTGCTGCTGGGGTCCCGTGTCACTGCTCGGATCGACCTTCGTGTTTTCAGCCACAGCTCCCTTTGGTTGCCAGGCAATGAAATGGCGAGAGAGTAAGGATGACGGCTGCGTTAACAGAGTGAAAAGAGGAGACAATGTTGAAAACTCTGTAAAAGTAATGCTGGAAAACAGAGATTTCACAACTCTGCCAACGCATTTTGAAGTGAAATGGCCGTGAAAGGAGTCTGACTTTCACAAACATCGTCTCTGCCACAGTTTAGGTTCCATCTCTTTTTTCACACTTCATTAAAGTTGAACCCGTCTTTAACGTCACACATTTGCTCCACAGCCACACGTGATCATGGCGCCATGCAGGTGCGACGTGGCTGCTTGGCAGTGATCTGGCTGTTATAAGTAAATAGTATAAAGACCACATCAGCTGATTATCACTGAAGTGAAATTGTAAATTGGATTAAATGCTGTTAATACGCCATCGTTGGAGCATAACCATCAATTTGCCTAGAGAGATAAGTTCAATGTGCTTATGTAAACTGTATCAAGTCTATATTTCTGCACTGATCATAAAGAGGGTCGTTGTTTTTCTTCTTTTATTTAACTTCTTCTAAAGAATAAATTTGTCGTGGTCGTACAGTATCTTTTTAGCAGGACAGAGGCCATTTTTGTTTCCATCTATGATGACACATTTGCACAAACAAGACACGGAGGCAACATTTAAAGGCCTTTCTTCTGTTCAACATTGACACAATACAATTGATATTTCAGACACTGAGACAAGATGCCGCCGTACTCTTTGTCTTTTTTCTTGCCATTTTTGTACTAAACTTTTAGTTTTCTTTTATATATTGTATATTTTGTAAGGCCAGTTGTGTGTTACCTGCTGCTGTAACACTCCAATAAAGATCAATAAAGTATCTATCTAGAATCGAGAAAACACATTTATTAATATTTTGTAGTATTTCTCCACTGAATCCTCAAAAAAAAGTGAACACAGTGAGCACCTGGGTCAGAGGAACGTCTGGACGCATCCAGTGCAGACGACTGAGCTAATTGGCATTATGCTATTATGCATAACAGCATAATGTCATTATGTTACAGTGGGTGTCCTGTGACATGGGCATGGCAGACGCATGTTGCAGCACACGTGGACACGCGTCTGTTGTGACTGAATGGTCTTGTGTTGATGGACCCGAGCAGCTCTTCTCTTCCTGCTCACGTGCTGAGGCGACTTGGAGCGAGACACTGAACACGACTGACACGTTTGCTCTTAAGTGTGTCATTTGTTTCGTAATGTTTCTACTGTTGTCATGATTCTGCCCCCGTGAACTCTGTAGGCGCTTGAAAAGTCGTTCTTTTAGTTTTTTCCTTTTGACTGTTATTCACGTTTTAATCCCTTTTGTTTGTTGTTTCCTTTTTGTTAACCTGAAAGACTGTAATCCTTTTTGTTTTCTTTAATTAAAATATATATATATATATATTTTTGCACTTTGCATTTGGGTCCTGCGCCTTCTGCAGAATGTAAAATGAGGATCTGACGTTTATTAATAGGCCTCAGAAGAATATAATATTTGTTTATTCAGCCTTATACCTTTAACATTAGGACATTCTTGTATGTTTATATATTTTCTTTTATATTTATATTACCTAAGATTCATCTTTACTGAGATATACTCATTAAGAAACAAAAAGCCTTAATAATTGACAACATGACAATTTTAGCTCAATAAATAATAATAATATGTGAAAATGTATTGATATCAGCTTTGGCCTGAAACATCCAGTGTCCGTCAGGATCCAGGGAAAACAAAAAAGGCTTTTTGGAATGTTCTTTTTATTGTTAAAAGAATAATAATTGTTCACAAAAGAAACTAGATTTAAAGTTAACTGTTCACTGAAGTATTAATGTTCCACTTTCTTATTATATATGCAGTGAAATGATTTAAAACACAAATATTTTCAATTTTTTTTTACAAAGAATAAATAATGAAACTGTATTTATGTATATAGATATTAATTAAGTTGTGATGATTGCTATTGATTAATATCATTTTAAAAAGTATATTAATTTGGTTTGGATTTGTTCAAAATAGGGATGTTCATCTGTATTTATGTTATTCATATGAAAGATACAGGTAATATAAGATTTATCTTCTTCCTGCTCCTTTTACACATGGCATGTGTATAAGTATAGATGTATTGTTTGTTTTGAAAAAAATGTTTTTGTGTTACACTGAAAT